>NW_027100725.1:2099591-2212091 GCF_040412425.1 Macrobrachium rosenbergii
CTTTACTACCCACACACATCAGTAAAGGATGTAAATTACATTTAGAAATATATCTACCAATATCAGATTTGGAAGATATATTTCATCAAAATCTACTGACATATATCAGTGTTACCATGAGAATATATAGAGTTGAAATTAACAGGAAAAAAACTGAAACTAAACTAATAAAAAAAGTCAGTAGTATAAAAAAATGGAGACAAAAACAAGCTAAACATTCTTTATAATAAAAGTTAAAATACTACATTTAATTTTGTGAAAATAGGATTACGAATCAAAATATTTTATCATAAACAAAAAAGACTTGATTACAGGTAAGCTAAAAGTGTCTTTACGCAATCATGCAATCGTAACATTAAAACACTATATATGTTCTAATTATTTGCTGAAGAAATTGCAGAGCTTAAATAAAAAAGCAGCCAAACGGAATAACTAGAGGTTCCCTCGGGATAGTCACGGTCATGTCCTAGGTAAGCTGAAATGGTTACCCCTTTAACAAGGTCTGAGTGTTTAACGTGCGTAATGAACATATACTAACGAAAATATATTATACACATATGTACATAAGATATTACAGATTAACAGGGCCTAGATGCAAGTGAAGCCTTGGAAACATTGAGCCACGGAAGCCTCTCTCTCTCTCTCTCTCTCTCTCTCTCTCTCTCTCTCTCTCTCTCTCTCTCTCTCTCTCTCTCTCTCTCTCTCAAACGCATACACACAACTTCAATAAGAAACTAAACAGTTATATATTCCAGGAACAACTGGAAAAGTAGACACTGGAGCTGAAAAAAATTTGGGCAAAAATTATGGCTTCCTTCAATAACAATTTTAATTCATTCTGACATAAGGGGAGGTCCATGCCGATTACTTGTTAAAAAAAGTATTAAAATATTTCGAAAGTAAACATACTTACAATAGTAATATATTCATTAGCGATAGAAAACACAAAATCAAATGAATGCAAAAAAGAAAATTTTGACACTTGAAAATATGTCCCGAAAAGATAGCCTACAGGAATCATTGGACAGGATCGTGACTGCACTCGAGATGTGAAAACATTACTGCTGCAAGTTAGTGCTCAAACTCGTGTTCATATCATCTGGAGGTTCTTGATTCCATAGGCAGCATATTGTCAAAAGTTCACAAACAGAATGATAGAAATATTGTTACTATTACACAATACACAGAATTGCCAACCTCCATTCTTGAATACTGACAAAGATAGAGAGAGAGAGAGAGAGAGAGAGAGAGAGAGAGAGGTGATATAACATTTTAAAGCACATTACCGATTCAGTTAAAACCACGTGTTTGCTAATATTAGCAACACTAGATATACAAGCTACGCAAGCAGGCACTAACCTCCACTCTTAATTTCCGACTAATTAATAGTTACACTACAAATAACCTTCTTGACGAAAAAAGAAGAGAAGAAATATTAATTTTATCAACTTATTTACCTTTGTGACGCACTCGAAAGAACCCATTTTTCCGTCCATTTCGGCTTGTTTACTCACTGACGGAAGTTCAAAAACTTCTTGTGTGTGTGTCCTCTGCACCAGCGGTGGAAAGTGAGGTCTGCGATACGGAGAAGAAGTTCAAGAACTTCTTGTGTGTGTGTGTGTCCTCTGCACCAGCGGTGGAAAGTAAGGTCTGCGATACGGAGAAGAAGTTCAAAAACTTCTTGTGTGTGTGTGTGTCCTCTGCACCAGCAGTGGAAAGTAAGGTCTGCGATACGGAGAAGAAGTTCAAAAACTTCTTGTGTGTGTGTATGTCCTCTGCACCAGCGGTGGAAAGTAAGGTCTGCGATACGGAGAAGAAGTTCAAAAACTTCTTGTGTGTGTGTGTGTCCTCTCAAAAACCTTGTGTGTGTGTGGAAAGTAAGGGCTGCGATACAGAGAAGTAGTTCAAAAACTTCTTGTGTGTGTGTGTCCTCTGCACCAGCGGTGGAAAGTAAGGTCTCTGATAGGTCTGCGATACGGAGAAGAAGTTCAAAAACTTCTTGTGTGTGTATGTCCTCTGCACCAGCGGTGGAAAGTAAGGTCTGCGATACGGAGAAGTAGTTCAAAAACTTCTTGTGTGTGTCCTCTGCACCAGCGGTGGAAAGCAAGGTCTGCGATACAGAGAAGAAGTTCAAAAACTTCTTGTGTGTGTGTATGTCCTCTGCACCAGCGGTGGAAAGTAAGGTCTGCGAGGTCTACGATACGGGAGAAGTTCAAAACTTCTTGTGTGTGTGTGTGTCCTCTGCACCAGCGGTGGAAAGTAAGGTCTGCGATACGGAGAAGAAGTTCAAAAACTTCTTGTGTGTGTGTGTGTCCTCTGCACCAGCGGTGGAAAGTAAGATCTGCGATACGGAGAAGAAGTTCAAAAGCTTCTTGTGTATGTGTGTGTCCTCTGCACCAGTGGTGGAAAGTAAGGTCTGCGATACGGAGAAGAAGTTCAAAAACTTCTTGTGTGTGTGTGTCCTCTGCACCAGCGGTGGACAGTAAGGTCTGTGATACGGAGAAGTAGTTCAAAAACTTCTTGTGTGTGTCCTCTGCACCAGCGGTGGAAAGGAAGATCTGCGATACGGAGAAGAAGTTCAAAAACTTCTTGTGTGTGTGTGTGTCCTCTGCACCAGCGGTGGAAAGTAAGGTCTGCGATACGGAGAAGTAGTTAAAAAACTTCTTGTGTGTGTCCTCTGCACCAGCGGTGGAAAGTAAGGTCTGCGATACGGAGTAGTTCAAAAACTTCTTGTGTGTGCGTATGTCCTCTGCACCAGCGGTGGAAAGTAAGGCCTGTGCGATAATTGGAGAAGAAGTTCAAAACTTCTTGTGTGTGTGTGTGTCCTCTGCACCAGCGGTGGAAAGTAAGGTCTGCGATACGGAGAAGAAGTTCAAAAACTTCTCGTGTGTGTGTGTCCTCTGCACCAGCGGTGGAAAGTAGGGTTTGCAATACGGACAAGAAGTTCAAAAGCTTCTTGTGTGTGTGTGTCCTCTGCACCGGCGGTGGAAAGTAAGGTCTGCGATGGGAGAAGAATTTCAAAAACTTCTTGTGTGTGTGTGTGTCCTCTGCACCACCAGCGGTGGAAAGTAAGATCTGCTATACGGAGAAGAAGTTCAAAACTTCTTGTGTATGTGTGTGTCCTCTGCACCAGCGGTACGGAGAAAGTAAGGCCTGTGTCCTGATACGGAGAAGTAGTTCATAAACTTCTTGTGTGTGTGTGTGTCCTCTGCACCAGCGGTGGAAAGTAAGGTCTGCGATACGGAGAAGAAGTTCAAAACTTCTTTGTGTGTGTGTGTCCTCTGCACCAGCAGTGGAAAGTAAGGTCTCATGATACGGAGAAGAAGTTCAAAAACTTCTACCAGCGGTGGAAAGTAAGGTCTGTGATACGGAGAAGAAGTTAAAAAACTTCTTGTGTGTGTGTGTGTCCTCTGCACCAGCAGTGGAAAGTAAGGTCTGCGATACGGAGAAGTTCAAAAACTTCTTGTGTGTGTGTGTCCTCTGCACCAACGGTGGAAAGTAAGGTCTGAGATTCGGAGAAGAAGTTCAAAAACTTCTTGTGTGTGTGTGTCCTCTGTACCAGCGGTGGAAAGCAAGGTCTGCGATACGGAGAAGTAGTTCAAAAACTTCTTGTGTGTGTGTGTGTCCTCTGCACCAGCGGTGGAAAGTAAGGTCTGCGATACGGAGAAGTTCAAAAACTTCTTGTGTGTGTGTGTCCTGTTCACCAGCGGTGGAAAGTAAGGTCTGCGATACGGAGAAGAAGTTCAAAAACTTCTTGTGTGTGTGTGTCCTGTGCACCAGCGGTGGAAAGTAAGGTCTGCGATACGGAGAAGAAGTTCAAAAACTTCTTGTGTTTGTGTGTCCTCTGCACCAACGGTGGAAAATAAGGTCTGCGATACGGAGAAGTAGTTCAAAAACTTCTTGTGTGTGTTGTGTGTCTCTGCGGTGGTGTAAGGTCTGCGATACCAGAAGAAGTTCAAAACTTGTTTCTTGTGTGTCCTCTGCACCAGCAGTGGAAAGTAAGGTCTGCAGTGATACGGAGAAGAAGTTCAAAAACTTCTTGTGTGTGTGTGTCCTCTGCACCAGCGGTGGAAAGTAAGGTTGTGCGGTGATACGGAGAAGAAGTTCAAAAACTTCTTGTGTGTGTGTGTGTCCTCTGCACCAGCGGTGGAAAGTAAGGTCTGCGATACGGAGAAAGTTCATAAACTTCTTGTGTGTGTGTGTGTCCTCTGCACCAGTGGAAAGTAAGGTCTGTGATACGGAGAAGAAGTTCAAAAACTTCTTGTTGTGTGTGTGTCCTCTGCACCAGCAGTGGAAAAAGAACGGAGAAGAAGTTCAAAAACTTCCTCTACCAGCGGTGGAAAGTAAGGTCTGATACGGAGAAGATACGGATAACGGAGAAGAAGTTCAAAAAACTTCTTGTGTGTGTGTGTGTCCTCTGCACCAGCAGTGGAAAGTAAGGTCTGCGATGAGAAGTAGTTCAAAAAACTTGTGTGTGGTGTCCTTCTTGGAAGGTGCACCAGGGTGGAAAGTAAGGAGGAGAAGAAGTTCAAAAACTTCTTTGTGTGTGTGTGTCCTCTGCACCACGGTGGAAAGTAAGGTCTGAGATTCGGAGAAGAAGTTCAAAAACTTCTTGTGTGTGTGTGTCCTCTGTACCAGCGGTGGTCAAAGGTCTGCGATACGGAGAAGTAGTTCAAAAACTTCTTGTGTGTGTGTGTCCTCTGTACCAAAGTAAGGTCTGCGATGTGGAGAAAGTTCAAAACTTCTTGTGTGTGTGTGTGTCCTGTTCACCAGCGGTGGAAAGAGAAGAAGTTCAAAACTTCTTGTGTGTGTGTGTGTCCTCTGCACCAGCGGTGGAAAGTAAGATCTGCGATACGGAGAAGAAGTTCAAAAACTTCTTGTGTATGTGTGTGTCCTCTGCACCAGCGGTGGAAAGTAAGGCCTGCGATACGGAGAAGTAGTTCATAAACTTCTTGTGTGTGTGTGTGTCCTCTGCACCAGCGGTGGAAAGTAAGGTCTGCGATACGGAGAAGAAGTTCAAAAACTTCTTGTGTGTGTGTGTGTCCTCTGCACCAGCAGTGGAAAGTAAGGTCTGCGATACGGAGAAGAAGTTCAAAAACTTCTACCAGCGGTGGAAAGTAAGGTCTGTGATACGGAGAAGAAGTTCAAAAACTTCTTGTGTGTGTGTGTGTCCTCTGCACCAGCAGTGGAAAGTAAGGTCTGCGATACGGAGAAGTTCAAAAACTTCTTGTGTGTGTGTGTCCTCTGCACCAACGGTGGAAAGTAAGGTCTGAGATTCGGAGAAGAAGTTCAAAAACTTCTTGTGTGTGTGTGTCCTCTGTACCAGCGGTGGAAAGCAAGGTCTGCGATACGGAGAAGTAGTTCAAAAACTTCTTGTGTGTGTGTGTGTCCTCTGTACCAGCGGTGGAAAGTAAGGTCTGCGATACGGAGAAGTTCAAAAACTTCTTGTGTGTGTGTGTCCTGTTCACCAGCGGTGGAAAGTAAGGTCTCTGCGTGATACGGAGAAGAAGTTCAAAACTTCTTGTGTGTGTGTGTCCCTGTGCACCAGCGGTGGAAAGTAAGGTCTCATGATACAGTGGGAGAAGAAGTTCAAAAGTTCTTGTGTTTGTGTGTCCTCTGCACCAACGGTGGAAAGTAAGGTCTGCGATACGGAGAAGTAGTTCAAAACTTCTTGTGTGTGTGTGTCCTCTGCACCAGTGGTGGAAAGTAAGGTCTCTGATACGGAGAAGAAGTTCAAAAACTTCTTGTGTGTGTGTGTCCTCTGCACCAGCGGTGGAAAGTAAGGTTTGCGATACAGACAAGAAGTTCAAAAACTTCTTGTGTGTGTGTGTGTCCTCTGCACCAGCGGTAGAAAGTAAGGTCTACGACCACGTGGAGAAGAAGTTCA
Organism: Macrobrachium rosenbergii; assembly: GCF_040412425.1. NCBI lineage: Eukaryota > Metazoa > Arthropoda > Malacostraca > Decapoda > Palaemonidae > Macrobrachium > Macrobrachium rosenbergii. Next base: position 2,105,479 of record NW_027100725.1, read on the forward strand.
AAAACTCCTCTACCAGCGGTGGAAAGTAAGGTCTGGTGATAGTGGAGAAGAAGTTCAAAAACTTCTCGTGTGTGTGTGTCCTCTGCACCAGCGGTGGAAAGTAGGGTTTGCAATACGGACAAGAAGTTCAAAAGCTTCTTGTGTGTGTGTGTCCTCTGCACCGGCGGTGGAAAGTAAGGTCTGCGATACGGAGAAGAAGTTCAAAAACTTCTTGTGTGTGTGTGTGTCCTTTGCACCAGTGGTGGAAAGTAAGTGTCTCATGATCGGAGAAGAAGTTCAAAAACTTCTTGTGTATGTGTGTGTCCTCTGCACCAGTGGTGGAAAGTAAGGTCTGATGATACGGAGAAGAAGTTCAAAAACTTCTTGTGTGTGTGTGTCCTCTGCACCAGCGGTGGAAAGTAAGGTCTGTGATACGGAGAAGAAGTTCAAAAACTTCTTGTGTGTGTCCTCTGCACCAGCGGTGGAAAGAAAGATCTGCGATACAGAGAAGAAGTTCAAAAACTTCTTGTGTGTGTGTGTGTCCTCTGCACCAGCGGTGGAAAGTAAGGTCTGCGATACGGAGAAGAAGTTCAAAAACTTAAACTTCTTGTGTGTGTTTGTGTCCTCTGCACCACCAGCGATACGGAGAAGAAGTTCAAAACTTCTTGTGTGTGTGTGTGTCCTCTGCACCAGCAGTGGTGGAAAGTAAGGTCTGCGATATGGAGAAGAAGTTCAAAAACTTCTTGTGTGTGTGTGTGTGTCCTCTGCACCAGAGAAGGTGGAAAGTAAGGTCTGCGATATGGAGAAGAAGTTCAAAAACTTCTGTTGTGTGTGTGTGTCCCTCTGCACCAGCTGGTGGAAAGTAAGGTGTGTGTCCTCTGCACCAGTGGGTGGAAAGTAAGGTCTGCGATTGAGGAAAAAGACGGAGAAGAAGTTCAAAAACTTCTTGTGTGTGTGTGTGTCCTCTGCACCAGCGGTGGAAAGTAAGGTCTGCGATGCGGAGAAGAATTTCAAAAACTTCTTGTGTGTGTGTGTGTCCTCTGCACCAGCGGTGGAAAGGAAGATCTGCGATACGGAGAAGAAGTTCAAAAACTTCTTGTGTATGTGTGTGTCCTCTGCACAGGGTGGAAAGTAAGGTCTGTGCGATGCACGGAGAAGTAGTTCAAAAACTTCTTGTGTGTGTGTGTGTCCTCTGCACCAGCGGTGGAAAGTAAGGTCTGATACGGAGAAGAAGTTCAAAAACTTCTTGTGTGTGTGTGTCCTCTGCACCAGCGGTGGAAAGTAAGGTTTATGATACGGACAAGAAGTTCAAAAACTTCTTGTGTGTGTGTGTGTCCTCTGCACCAGCGCTAGAAAGTCCAAAAACTTCTTGTGGTCCTCTGGATGGAGAAGAAGTTCAAAACTTGTGTGTGTGTGTGTTCTACCAGCGGTGGAAAGTAAGGTCTGATACGGAGAAGAATACGGAGAAGAAGTTCAAAAACTTCTTGTGTGTGTGTGTGTCCTCTGCACCAGCGGTGGAAAGTAAGGTCTGCGATACGGAGAAGAAGTTCAAAAACTTCTTGTGTGTGTGTGTCCTCTGCAGCAGCGGTGGAAAGTAAGGTCTGCAATACGGAGAAGAAGTTCAAAAACTTCTTGTGTGTGTGTGTGTCCTCTGCACCAGCGGTGGAAAGTAAGGTCTGCGATGGAAAGTAAGGTCGGAGAAGAATTTCAAAAACTTCTTGTGTGTGTGTGTGTCCTCTGCAACCAGCTGGTGGAAAGTAAGATCTGCACCAGCGGTGGATACGGAGAAGAAGTTCAAAAACTTCTTGTGTATGTGTGTGTCCTCTGCACCAGCGGTGGAAAGTAAGGCCTGCGATACGGAGAAGTAGTTCATAAACTTCTTGTGTGTGTGTGTGTCCTCTGCACCAGCGGTGGAAAGTAAGGTCTACATGAGAGAAGTTCAAACGGAGAAGAAGTTCAAAAACTTCTTTTGTGTGTGTGTGTCCTCTGCACCAGCAGTGGAAAGTAAGGTCTGCACCAGCAGTGTGGAAAGCGATACGGAGAAGAAGTTCAAAAACTTCTACCAGCGGTGGAAAGTAAGGTCTGTGATACGGAGAAGAAGTTCAAAAACTTCTTTGTGTGTGTGTGTCCTCTGCACCAGCAGTGGAAAGTAAGGTCTGCGATCTTGGAGAAGAAGTTCAAAACTTCTTGTGTGTGTGTGTCCTCTGCACCAACGGTGGAAAAGTAAAGTCTGAGATTCGGAGAAGAAGTTCAAAAACTTCTTGTGTGTGTGTGTCCTCTGCACCAGCGGTGGAAAGCAAGGTCTGAAGTTCAAAACACGGAGAAGTAGTTCAAAAACTTCTTGTGTGTGTGTGTCCTCTGCACCAGCGGGAAAGTAAGGTCTGCGATACGGAGAAGTTAAAAACTTCTTGTGTGTGTGTGTCCTGTTCACAAGCGGTGGAAAGTAAGGTCTTGTTGTGTGTGTGGGTCCTCTAGCAGTGGAAAGTAAGGAGAAGAAGTTCAAAACTTCTTGTGTGTGTGTCCTGTCCTCTGCACCAGCGGTGGAAAGTGAGGTCTGATGATACGGAGAAGAAGTTCAAAAACTTCTTGTGTGTGTCTGTCCTCTGTACCAGCGGTGGAAAGAGATACAAGAAGAAGTTCAAAAACTTCTTGTGTTTGTGTGTCCTCTGCACCAACGGTGGAAAGTAAGGTCTGCGACACGGAGAAGTAGTTCAAAAACTTCTTTGTGTGTGTGTGTCCTCTACCAGCGGTGGAAAGTCAAAAGGTCTGCGATACGGAGAAGAAGTTCAAAAACTTCTGTGTGTGTGTGTGTCCTCTGCACCAGCGGTGGAAAGTAAGGTTATGATACGGACAAGAAGTTCAAAAACTTCTCTTGTGTGTGTGTCCTCTGCACCAGTGTGTGTCCTCTGTAGAAAGTAAGGTCTGCGATACGGAGAAGAAGTTCAAAAACTCCTCTACCAGCGGTGGAAAGTAAGGTCTGATACACGGAGAAGAAGTTCAAAAACTTCTTTGTGTGTGTGTGTGTCCTCTGCACCAGCGGTGGAAAGTCCTCTGCACCAGGGTTTGTTAAGGTATCTGGACGGACAAGAAGTTCAAAAGCTTCTTGTGTGTGTGTGTCCTCTGCACCGGCGGTGGAAAGTAAGGTCACCAGCGGTGATATGGAGAAGAAGTTCAAAAACTTCTTGTTGTGTGTGTGTGTGTCCTCTGCACCAGTGGTGGAAAGTAAGATCTGTCCCTCTGCACCATGGAAAGTAAGGACAAGAAGTTCAAAAACTTCAGTTGTGTCAAAAATGTGTGTGTCCTCTGCACCAGTGGTGGAAAGTAAGGTCATGATACGGACAAGAAGTTCAAAAACTTCTTTGTGTGTGTGTCCTCTGCACCAGCGGTGGAAAGTAAGGTCTGTGATACGGAGAAGAAGTTCAAAAACTTCTTGTGTGTGTGTCCTCTGCACCCAGCGGTACGGAAAGTTCAAAAAAGTGGAAAGTAAGGTCTGCGATATGGAGAAGAAGTTCAAAAACTTCTTGTGTGTGTGTGTCCTCTACCAGCGGTGGGAGAAGAAGTTCAAAAACTTCTTGTGTGTGTGTGTGTCTCTGCACTGCAGTGGAAACCGACACGGAGAAAGTTCAAAAGTCCCTCTGCACCAGCGGTGGAAAGTAAGGTCTGTGATACGGAGAAGAAGTTCAAAAAAGTCCTCTGCACCAGCGGTGGAAAGTAAAGGTCTGCGATACGGATGGAGAAGAAGTTCAAAAACTTCTTGTGTGTGTTTGTGTCCTCTGCACCACCAGCGGTGAAAGTTCAAAAAGGTGTCCTCTGCACCAGCGGAAAGTAAGGTTACGGAGAAAAAAACTTCTTGTGTGTGTGTGTGTCTCTCACCACCAGGTGGTGGAAAAGTTCAAAAAGGTCTCTGCACCAGCGGTGGAAAGCGATATGGAGAAGAAGTTCAAAAACTTCTTGTGTGTGTGTGTCCTCTGCACCAGCTAACCAGCGGTGGAAAGTTAACTTCTTGTGTGTCTGTGTGTCCTCTGCACCAGCGGAGAAAGAAGTTCAAAAACTTCTTGTGTGTGTGTGTGTCCTCTGCACCAGCGGAGAAGAAGTTCAAAACCTTGTTGTGTGTGTGTCCTCTGCACCAGCGGGAGTAAGTCTGCGATACGGAGAAGAAGTTCAAAAACTTCTTGTGTGTGTGTGTGTCCTCTGCACCAGAAGAAGTAAGGTTGCGATACGGAGAAAAGTTCAAAACTTCTTGTGTGTGTGTGTGTCCTCTGCACCAGCGGAGAAAGTAAGGTCTGCGACGGAGAAAAGTTCAAAAACTTCTTGTGTGTGTGTGTCCTCTGCACCAGTCGGTGGAACGGGAAGTTCAAAAATTCTTTGTGTGTGTGTGTCCGATACGGAGAAAGAAGTTCAAAAACTTCTTGTGTGTGTGTGTGTCCTCTGCACCAGCAGTGGGTAAGGGAAAGTAAGGCCTACGGAGAAGAAGTTCAAAACTTCTTGTGTGTGTGTGTCCTCTGCACCAGCGGTGGAAAGTAACGGAGAAGTTCAAAACTTCTTGTAGTTCAAAAACTTCTTGTGTGTGTGTGTTCAAAACTTCTTGTGTGTGTGTGTGTCCTCTGCACCAGCGGTGGAAAGTAAGGTCTGCGATACGGAGAAGAAGTTCAAAACTTTTGTGTGTGTGTGTGTCCTCTGCACCAGCAGTGGAAAGTAAGGTCTGAAAGTAAGGATACGGAGAAGAAGTTCAAAACTTCTTGTGTGTGTGTGTGTCCTCTGCACCAGCTGGTGGAAAGTTCAAGGTCAGATACGGAGAAGGTTCAAAAACTTCTTGTGTGTGTGTGTGTCCTCTGCACCAGCGGTGTGATACGGAGGAGAAGTTCAAAAACTTCTTGTTGTGTGTGGAAAGTGCCCTCTGTTCAAAAACCAGCACCAGGTGGAAAGTAAGGTGCGATACGGAGAAGAAGTTAAAAACTTCTTGTGTGTGTGTGTCCTCTGCACCAACGGTGGAAAGTAAGTTCTGCGATACGGAGAAGAAGTTCAAAAGTAAGGTTCTTGTGTGTGTGTGTCCTCTGCACCAGCTGTAACCGGAGAAGAAGTTCAAAAACTTCTTGTGTGTGTGTGTCCTCTGCACCAGTGGTGGAAAGTGGATACGGAAGAAGTTCAAAAAGCAAGGTCTGCGATATGGAGAAGTAGTTCAAAAACTTTTTTTGTGTGTGTGTGTTCTCTGCACCAGCGGTGGAAAGTAAGGTCTGCGATACGGAGAAGAAGTTCAAAAACTTCTTGTGTGTGTGTGTCCTCTGCACCAGTGGTGGAAAGTAAGATACGGGAGAAGAAGTTCAAAACTTCTTGTGTGTGTGTGTGTGTGTCCTCTGCACCAGTGGTGGAAAGAAGAAGTTCGGAAAAAGTTCTTTGTGTGTGTGTGTGTCCTCTGCACCAGCGGTGGAAAGTAAGGTGATACGGAGAAGAAGTTCAAAACTTCTTGTGTGTGTGTGTCCTCTGCACCAGTGGTGGAAAGAGATGGAGAAGAAGTTCAAAAACTTCTTGTGTGTTCTTGTCCTCTGTGTGTGTGTCCTGTGCACCAGTGGTGGAAAGTAAGGTCCTCTCTGCGATACGGAGAAGAAGTTCAAAAACTTCTTGTGTGTGTGTGTCCTCTGCACCAGCGGTGGAAAGTCAAAAACTTCTTGTGTGTGTGGTCTTCGATAGATGCCAGCGAGGGAGAAGAAGTTCAAAAACTTCTTGTGTGTGTGTGTGTCCTCTGCACCAGCGGAGAAGTAGTTCAAAAACTTCTTGTGTGTGTGTGTCCTCTGCACCAGCGGTGGAAAGTCAAAAAGGTCTGCGATGGAAAGTAAGGGAGAAGAAGTTCAAAAAACTTCTTTGTGTGTGTGTCCTCTGCACGGTGGAAAGCGGTGGAAAGAAGTTCAAAAAGGTTGCACCAGTGGTGGAGTAAGGTCATGATACGGAGAAGAAGTTCAAAAACTTCTTGTGTGTGTGTGTGTGTAAGGTCCTATGGAGAAGAAGTTCAAAAACCAGCGGTGGAAAGTAAGGTTCAAAACTTCTTGTGTGTGTGTGTCCTCTGACCACGGTGGAGTAAGGTCTGCGATACTTAGGAGAAGAAGTTCAAAAAAAACTGCACCAGCGGTGGAAAGTAACCAGCGGTGAGAAAGTTACTTCTTTGTGTGTCTCTGACCAGCGGTGGAAAGTAAGAACGGAGAAGTTCAAAAACTTCTTGTGTGTGTGTGTCCTCTGCACCAGTGGTGGAAAGAAAGGGTTGTGTTTCCCAGTAACTTCTTGAAGAAGTGGAAAGAAGTTCAAAAACTCTCTTGTGTGTGTGTGTCCTCTGCACCGGGTGGTAAGGAAAGAGAAAAAGTTCAAAAACTTCTTGTGTGTGTGTGTGTCCTCTGCACGGAGAAAGTAGTTCTGCGATACTGAGAAGAAAAAACTTCTTTGTGTGTGTGTGTGTCCTCTGCACCAGCGGTGGAAAGTAAGGTCTGCGATACGGAGTCTTAGTTCAAAAACGAAGTCCTCTGAAGCGGTGGAAAAACGTTTACGGACAAGAAGTGAAATGAAAACACGAGGCTGAAATTTCATACCCATTTTTGACCTATTTATCATGGCATGTCCTTTGGGGATAGGCGGGGTTGAGATATCCTTAATCCTTAGACCAGCGGTCGCCACAAGCCCTACCAAATCTCTGACGTCACAGGGTTCATTTCAAATGTTTGCCCGCCCATCTCAACCATTTCTAGTGATGTCTGACCTGCATAGGAAGTAAATTCCTTGTAAACAAGAAATCTATTTAAGGGATGTTACAAGCACAAGAATTAGAAATCATTCGTGCATTTCGCGGGGGGCGGGGGTGGGGGGGGGGGAAGAAATCATGTAATGGAAGACTATGGGAGTACATGACAGAATTGGCTGATTGGCTGAGCCATTTCTACCTCTCGGAGACAACTGGACACATCAGATGACTCTGTTTCCTCTACACCTTTTTCCAGCTTAATGTAGGCTGTCTATAAAGAAGAAAATAAAATACGGGCTGCTCTACTGTATGTGCAAGAGACTTTGCTGGGCATACCAAAAAAAAAAAAGCATTTGCACTGTATGCATTCATTATATATATATATATATATATATATATATATATATATATATATATATATATATATATAAAATATAAATATATATATATATATTATATATGTATGTGTGTGTGTGTGTGTGTGTGTGTGTGTGTGTGTGTGTGTGTGTGTGTGTAATTAAAAATGTCAGCTCATATATTCTGTCAGGGCATGAGACGATACTCCATGTATGGTTGTATGAGTTGAAACCTTGCTAACTAAAGGGCGGCTTAATCGAAGGACAGCAAATCATACCCTGTGACTTCACTTTGTATTGGGTAATGAATGAAGAATTTTATGTCAGAAACAGCTGAACCAATTTAAGGATGATAACCGCAAATTTTCACTTGGTATTGTCATTTTCACTGTAGACATTAACGGGCAAACAACAACGTGACTTCGTGTGGTTCTTCATTTATTTTATGCACTGAAACGAAACACGATCAGTTCCCTTTGAATCAGCTGATTCAATAACGTGCTTCTGCCCAGAACACGGCACTTTCTGCAAGTCTCAAACCGTCGAAGAACGACAATGAAGACGGAAAATTTCTGCAATTTCTGCCATGAAAAAGCCAGCAAAAAAAAAAAAAAAAATGGAAATTTCATTTAAATACTGTAAAACATATAGTAAGAATATACTGTAGATGACATAAGTTATACTCTAGTTGACACACTTTGAACATTTTGTAAATGGTATCAAATGCTTGAGAAGAAAATACGATTTCCTCCATGCATCTGGCAAAGGAAAATTAAAAGCCATGAGAATCTATTCTTTCATTTGCTGGTAACATATAAGATATAAGACAGCAACAACTAACCAGATGGCACTGCAGACGCTCTAAAAAAAATAAGATTAATTAATTAATTAAAGTTTTAAATCTAAAGTGAGGCAACAAAAATATTTATTGGGCGTGCACGAGAAATTATTTTTTTCATTAAATAATTGTGTTGCAGTGTAACGCAAAAAATTACAAAGCCCCGACAATACCATGTAATACATTTGTGGATATCGAAAGACATAGAAGAGGGAACTATTACTAGTATTAGCTGTTTTCTCTTTAGTTTTGTGTCCTAATCAACTTTTAACTTCAGTTTCATTTGCGTGAGAAGCTGTATTTTTTTTGTCTATCACAGAATATTTGGTTAAATAATTACTTTTGGGTAGGCAATGCAAAGAATAAAAACGTTTACCAATTTCTATATGAAACTTTTCTTCAAAAACAATTTGGCATTTTTAGGAAAACATAGATTTGATGTTTCTTAAGTGGAAAATTAGAAACTGCATGACAATTTCTTTGACATAAACGGGCACCAACAACTTAGGAACCAAGAACGGAAGCATGTTGATATTTGGAGTATCAGAAATATATATAAGCAGAGATGATAGACCACGTCTCCAATGGTACTGGAAAATACAAAGGATAAAGTCAAGAAAAGATACAGCAAAAAATAACAAGCGTCTGAAGACGGTTAAGATGGCAACTATAATAGTGTGTACCAGTTAAGGAAACCAATTTTAAAAACGCAAGCCAGTACATACATTTCTCAAAATGATCAAAGGATAAACAGAGCCTACTTTTATGACGCTGATAATCCACACCCGGTATTTTAATCCAGTATTTCCCAACACAATATGCATATGTGGAACGACGACTTTGGCAGAATTGAACATATCCTTCGACGGAATCTACGTGGGAAGAACCTGGCTTAGACCCAGGGTCTAGAGATTACACCGTGAGTTGACCCAGATCCTGAGTCGACCTTTCTCTGTGGCTGTGGCGCAGTCGGATTCCCAGTGAACCGGTAAAGGCAGATTCCAGAATCTTCCTTTTTTTGCGCGGACGGCTGCCCTTGCAAAACAGTTCAGCTTCACTCCCACGATGATGATGAAATTGTTCAACCAGTAAAAGGCGTTTTTATGTTATTTCGAACAACGACTTTTATTCCTAATATTTCCCTTTCGACGATCAGAGCTGTTCAAAATAAAAATAAGTTTTCAGATATCACATGCATGAAGAAATTAGGTCCTTTAATTTTCCATGTTTTCTTAACTAATCACAATTTTCAGGTTTTATGCACGCACTCTCTCTCACACAAGTTCACATTTTTTATAAAAATCCTATTGCTTTGAACTTACACCTCTTGCTTTGCTTCACTCTACACTTTTGATTTTCAAAACTAGAGGAGAGACGGCAGAAAGAAAAACTTCCACAATTTATTTACTAAAACAACAGGCCACCACCTAAAATTGCAGGCTTCTTAAGAAAAAATTGCCGAAAGTAAATATTACAGTAAATACCCATATATATATTATATATATATATATATATATATATATATATATATATATATATATATATATATATATATATATATATATATATATATATATATATATATATATATATATATATATATATATATATATATTTTAGTATTTATGTATAATATGGATAGGTTATTTATATATATATATATAATATGACAATATATCCCGTCAAAAACCTAGTATATATATATATATATATATATATTATTCCCATTGCATTGTATATAGGGGGTATATATATATATATTTTAGGAAAATGTATATATATTTTATCCTCCATATTATATATATATATATATATATATCCTCTATATATATTATATAATTCCTTTTTTTTTTAGTGTTTGGGAATATGGACAGGTTGTTTCTCCTTGGTAAATAGTGACAAATTCCCGTAAAAAAACTGAGTGATCGGCGACTTTGATTCTTCACATTGCCCAAGTTGTGTTTTTAGGAAAATGTCTACATTTTTTTTTCCCTCCCATTCCATTTCCCCCATCCTCTACTTTCCATGCTGTCTCCTGTCTCCCTCTCCATGCACTATGGCGATTCGAAGCATAACGAAACAGGTTACCCGACATTCATGAATTATATTGCGAGCGTTCGAGTTCGGTTTTCTTCCTTCATAGGCCGCCTAGATTTTTATAATGTATCAGTTATTCCAGTATATTTACATACATTATCATATGGAGTTTAAAATCTAAAATTGTATATTCAATTTGTGTTCTCAGATGTATGCCAACTTCAGTTATAAATCAAGGAATTTCAGCTTAATGTATCATTTCAGAGCATAAATTTCTTTATGAGCTTTAAAGAAATAAGAAAAGACTTGTACATAATTACAATATTTCTTTTTGTTGCTGAACCTTAATTCATGCTTTCCTCATGATAAGCATCTATGTTTATTTGATTTCCAGATTTATATTTCGATGAATCTATTCGGTTAATTTTGAAAATTGATGATAACTAACCAATACCTTGCCAAGGCCTTACTAAATTAGTAACTAAAAAAATCGTCTTTTGGAAAGTTTAGTTTGGAAAACATTACTTTTATTTATTTTTTTTTTTTAGATAATTTGAGGGTAAACTCTTGTACTCACAAAAAATATTGTAAAGGAGAGACAAGTGGTAAATGCCAGTCAACATTTATAATGGGCAGAAGTGGAAAGAAAGCAGCAGTGCTTTTATCTCCAAAATAATATTCCAAGAAACGTATGAAAGCAGACAATGATCACTTCCTTCAGCAGAAACTTACTTCCTCCTCCTCCTCCTCCTCCCCCCAGTTCTTTCAATTTACAAAAACAGGACAAGACAAAAGCCAAAAAAACAGTCCACTGGTTCTGAATGACTCGCCGTGTAAAGACAACGACACTGGATATATATACGTTGCCTGAACTTACTGAGCTTCTGCTCTTATAATTTCTTCTAAGAATTAATATTCATTCGCGCCATGAAAATAATTTTCGAAACGTAAGTTCAGTTTGCAAATTAATCGAAAATAAAGGGATTTTTTTCATCAAAGTTGATTAGGTTGTTTTCGATGGTTGACTGTATTCTTCATACAAATATTAGCGACTCTCGTTGATAGTACAGTATCTTTCTGAACGATATATTGATTATATGCTAACGACGATTTAAAGCACTATATAAAATTAAATCTAAAAGACTATATGGAAGTGTGTAGTAAACTTCATTAACATTTATGTATAAGTAAGAGAAGTGCAGTAATCAGCATGCCATCATTTCTTGCATCATATCATTCAAGCTACTCTCAACGGAGAAATAGGTCCGAGTGTTACCAGGATTATCATTGCATTCTTCTTGTGCCATTAATTATAAAACTAGCGTTGATAAGAAAATTATAAAACAAACTCTATGATGTCATCATAATAATATTTCTTGTATCATATTGGAGACACTCAGATATTCCCAATCTTATACTTTCCTAAAGCTTACTCTCAACGGAGATTATGATAAGTCCGAGTGTTACCAGGATTATCATTGCATTCTTCTTGTGCCATTAATTATAAAACTAATTAACGTGTAAAAACACCTAGCAAACTTTAGTTTCCTCGTAACCTACAAGAAAAAAGCTTAAACGACTATTCTTTGGTCTTAATCATAGAGGAAGATGTCTACTTAGAACCAGAAACAGACAATAACATGAGTTTGGGAATATATATTTAAGACAGTTTAAAGAAACAAAATCAATACAAAGTACAGAAAACATCAACATCTCAATACTTTCATTCTCTTCAATGTAAGGAGGTCGTCAATAATTCAATTAATTTACAGTCATTGAGGTTCTGTAAAAAGATATATTTGAAAAATTTATATACCTCATATAATCCTGTGCTGTCAACATACATCCATATATACCCCACACCTTATAATATAGTTTACGTACAAACACAATTAGTATATATTAGATAATTTACGAGGTTATACATAGCTATGTACACGTAATTATTACAGAGTCAACGTGATTTCAAACATATATATATATATATATATATATATATATATATATATATATATATATATATATATATATATATATATATATATATATATATATATATATATATATATATATATATATATACACATATATATATATATATGTATGTATATATATATATATATATATATATATATAGTATATATATATATATATATATATATATATATATATATATATATATATATATATATATCCATACATACACATCATGTAACGTGAACCTAACATTACACATCATGTAACATGAACCTAACATTACCAATGGTCAAAATGTCCTTCACATCAGTGTATGTCTACAAACTGCACAAGTCTGGCAGGTAAGCTGCCCTTGCAAGAAATCCCATGTCTTTGAATGCACGCCGCCGCTAGGCACTGCAGTGAGCTGTGTCGTACAACATTTACTATCTAAGAAACAGACTGCCCTCGGGAAGCCCTCAGGGAAGCAAATGTTTGCCCCTGACTATTCACTGCGTCTAAGTGAGCCCCTTCCGACAAGAGGGCGTCTATTACACCTTTGGGACACTCTTCATTCTTGGCAATTTCGTGGAGGGGGGTGTTACCTTCGTGGTCTGTGACACTAGGATCAGAGCCAGTCTCTAGCAGAAGGTTTACGACTTCCGTCCTTGGGCCGGCAGGCACCGTCAGTGTAAACTTATCAATGTCCCTAAAGTGTCTTGAGCAAGAGAGATGAAGGAGAGTCGAACCCAGGGACTCTCTAGGCCCCATCTTAACTATTTTACCCACTGCCCTTTTAAATGTATGCCACTGATGGTGAGTGAGGCCAGGCTGCAACCATACAAAAGGCACTAATAAATGCAAGACTACAAAGATGGCCTGGTCAAGGTGACATTCGCGTTTCCTCTCTGTATGGACGTCAGTATAGTTTAACGTATAAATGAGCTCAATTTCCTCGATGCATTTTTCAAGTATAAACATAAAATCCTCAAAATATTCCTGAGGCTTATAATTCCTTCTACTTGCGTTCTTAGCGTCTGTCACTTGTCGAAATATTAGAATGAATGTCTTGAAGTGAAACAACCTATTATGATTTGGTGGTTTTAAAGGATTTCGTTGCACATCGATTGCATGAGCACTCAAGTTGGTGCTTCGTTTAAAATCTAGTCTAGTTGCATAATGAAGCCCTGTTCTCCTCCTAATAATCCTCATTGTGTCCAAGTGATCGATCATGGCCTTTATAAAATCCTTTCCATTACGAGAAGGGCCTCCTGCTCTGCTCGCTCTTCAACTGCATCATCATCTATCTATTTCTATATTTTCTAATTGCTGCAAGGTGATGACTTCACTGAACTCCTCATGTGAAGGGTATGACAAACCATCCTCAGCTTTTGGATAAATCAGGGCACCATTGACGTACCTGGAAATATATTAATGTGTTCAGATGACACTAAAAAAAATAGGTCAGTGCTTTAACAGAATCACATGAAAAAGCTTATGTTACTAATTAGTCATTGAGCAAATTATAAGAGCTGCCATGAAAACTTACCTCAGACCCATTGCTGATTTCCAGTAATTGATAGTAACAACTATATCACCCGTTATATTGAAAATGGAAGCGCCAAGTAACTCCAATGCGTCGGCTTTCTCTTGTATAGATGCCAGATCTGGTCTGGTCACTAGATATTCCACCAGGTCCGTATGACGAAGAGAGCTCGCAGTAATCAAGGGCGTCAATCCTGGTAAAGGGTAGACAGTGAATAAATAACTCTGCGAGTCCAGGAATCCATAGCTCTCTTCAGTTTAATTTTGTTAATGATTACGTGATTCCATACAAAAAGAAAATATTCATAACACTGGAACCGATTCACATCTTACAATCAAAACCTAAAAGCAAAAATATCGCATAAAATATCAGTCAACATATCACATGTAAGCACTGGAAACAACATCGGTCAATTTCTGGGCAGGATTAGTTTTGAATAAGAATAAGAATAATATCAAAGAACATTCATCTTCAAACTGAAGGATCTTAAGCAAGACTCACCAGAATTGTCGGCATTCATTCGAGCGTTGTGATCCAGCAACAGTTTCGTTACTTCCAGACGATCTGCATCTGCTCAGGCGTGCAGTGCGCTTTTTCCCAATAAATTTTTACTGTTCGCATCAGCGCCAACATCCAGGAGGTACTTAACAATTTCCAAATGGCCATTGAAGGAAGCGAGCATCAACCTATTGATGCCGTGATGATTAGCGGCCTCAATGTCTGGGAAAACAAACAAAACCATAAAACAAGACAATATCTCGAGCGAAAACTAAATTTGCAAACTCTGGGTAAATAGTTACTACATTAGCAGTAGACATCAAAATATAGCACTTGACTTAAGAAAGCTGCAGTGAATATTAGCCAAATCAATAAGTTATAAATAAGCGAATATGGTAGCGCTTTATAGTAGTATATAATAATAATAAAAGCAATAAACTAAAAACTCACGTGCTCCGTGTTCCACAAGCAGTCTGACAATACTGAGGTGGCCACATGCACAAGCTGCTTGCAACGGAGAGCTATTGAATCTCGTAACGCCATTTGCATTAGCTCCTTTCGAAAGGAGAAATTTAACTACCCAGTAGTGGCCTGCAGCATTACAAGCACACCATAAAGGACGTACCCCCTGTTCAAGAGAGCCTTGGATTAGAACTGCAAAGAAAAACTGTCTAGTTATATATATATATACTGTACGTCTGTTGTTGCAAAGGTCTAAGAAATCTCATTGAAATCGATCCAGCTTTCAGCAGTCATTTTCGCAGGTAGAGCAGGTCAGCGAAAGCTGTCTACTGACGTACGTTAAAAACCACATACCTGATCCTAGTTCTTCGATGTCTGCGTCTCTGTAGTCAACGAGAAACCTGACACAGTATTTATGTCCAAGAAGAGCTGCCGTACACAATAAGGAATATTGTCTCTCATTAGCCTTCTCATGGCAGTAATTATTGCCCGATGACGACAACTGAAAACCCTTAGTAAAAGAATGAGATGACTGAGAGTAATAACAACACAGTAATAATAACAATAATATTGATAATAATGACAAGCATGTTGAGTTCTCACAAGAGCTCATATCTTCTTGATGATAAACATAAACAAGTAAAAAATGCGCAATCGAGTTTTCTGTACAGCGTATAATGCTGAATGAGCCGCCGCCCATGAAACTTTCAGTCACGGCCCTGTGGTGGCATGTCCTATAGTGTTGCCAGACGCACGATTATGGCTAACTTTAACCTTAAATAAAATAAAAACTACTGAGGCTAGAGGGCTGCAATTTGGTATGTTTGATGATTGGAGGGTGGATGATCAGCATACCAATTGCAACCCTCTAGCGTTAGTAGTTTTCAAGATCTGAGGACGGACAGAAAAAGTGCGGACGGACAGACAAAGCCATCCCAATAGTTTTAAAACTTGAAGTCAGGGAACATGAGTTTTCTTTTAAATACTCATTCCTCTTGGCTTCAGTAGGATTCCGTACCATTCAAGCGCCAAAGAAAAAAAACTTGAATTCCCCCCAGACTCACTACCACATCACCACACCTGAATCTTCATCATTACAGAGTAAAAAAAAAAAGGTGTAATGATATATTATGAACGGAAACAAATTGAAAATAAATTTCCAGATGTGAAGCCAACTACTCGAAAAGCAGAAACAAGGTTAATTAAGCCAAAGGAAAAAATGAGCTTTCTTATAATTTTGGCACATTAGAGTTAGAAATTCCAGTGCATGTGTATGAGGCGTGTGCTTAATAACTGTAATTCAGAAGAAATTTTTAAAGAAAAAAGTAAACCTACAGCTAATTTATAGATGTGATAAATGACGCTGCCCATGGCGTAAGTGAACCTAAATAGATATCTATCTCTTCATCGAGGAAGTTTGCCGTATATATGTCGTGAACTTATCCAGCGAAAGCATTGATACACATGCGCACAGAGAATTGCAGACTAATATAGCAAAGCTTCAACAAAGCGTTTGGAGTAAGAGCCATTGGCTAAATAGCCCTAAGATGCAAAGGAAATCTTAATAAGAAGCTACAATAATATTTTCCAAAAACAGCTTTGGAAATCTAGAAAAAAATGGTTAAAAGAATTTCGTGCAATAATTACGGCAAGAACCTTTGGCAAATGACCCCGAAAATTAAAAAGATGCAAAGAAGAATGTCAGTAAGAAACTTAAAATTTATATAATCCAAAAATAAGTCTGGAAAACTGTAAACTTTCAGAAAATTTGGGAAACCATTACTGCTAACTCAAAAACTTCAGTTATCTAGAATATATCTCATGCCTACCGATCACTTATTCCTAAATGCTGAACATTTTTTCCAACGTATACCTATAGCAGTAAAATATTCATTACCGAAGTTTCTTCGGCGCAATCGAGTTTTCTGCACAGCCGCTACAGCATATAATCAAAACCACCGAAAGCAGATTATCTTTCGGTGGTCTCAGTATAATGCTGTATGAGCCGCCGCCATGAAACTTTAACCACGGCCCGGTGGTGGCCTATCCTATATCGTTGCCAGTCGCACAATTACGGCTAACTTAACCTTAAATAAAATAAAAACTAATGAGGTTAGAGGGCTGCAATTTGGTATGCTTGATGATTGGAGGGTGGATGATCAGCATACCAATTTGCAGCTCTCCGGCCTCAGTAGTTTTTAAGATGTGAGGGCGGACAGAAAAAGTGCGAACAGAAAATAGTAGAGACGGAGAGACAAAGCCAGCACAAGTTTTCTTTTCAGAAAACTAAAAGGACCATAGAAGAGTAAACGGTTCCTTTAGGTGATGTTACCTCGTTTTTAAATTACTGAATATTTTCATCTTTTCTTAAAAATAGCAACGGCTGCACTCGAGATGTGAATACATTACTGCTGAAAGCTAGCGTTTAAAACTCGTATTTATATCGTCTAGAATGGTGTAACATGAATAAAATGATAAAGATAATATTCCCTCTTGAATGAAACCGTAAAACTGTTTCTATCCCATACATCAGATAATGTGTACAAGTATCAACCTAATTTACTGTATACTAGCCGTTGATGTGACCAGAATTAGATGTACAGATTTATATCAGCAGGTATTAACCTGCAACCTTAGTTTCTTATTCAAATTTATGTTTCCCAAGAACTATTTTCCTTAACAAAAACTGAAAAGAAGAAATAATGCTTTAAGTTCACTTACCTCCCTGGCGCATACGAAAGAACCCATGCTCCAGTCCATTAATGGCTCCATTTCGGCTTATTTTTTTCACATACAGAAGTTCAGGTAAAATATTTGTATGTGTGTCCGCTTTACCAGCGGTGGCCGGTGGAAGGTAAGATCTTCGATACGACAGGAGTCTTGGATGAAGAAAGCAACGTACCACTATAGTAGTACCAATCTGTGATGAGGGTTTGGGCGTGTCTAAAAACGAAAACGCACGGTGTCATATCTTCAAGTTCTTTGTGGAGGCGGCCAAAGTCAAAGCTCTGTATTTCTTACTAATCCCCCAAGGGAATCATTACCCTAAAGTCAAAACCTTTTTATGTCCTGTAGATTATCCTCCTTTCAGAGTCTGGTGAGGGGGGAAGACTCACTCCAATTGTCTTAGAAGGGTTCGCTGGTATAAGTTTATTTTTCATTTATTCAGATATTTATCATATAGTGTATATTGGCATTAAAACTTCAGAGTTATGAAACGTTCTTTTTATTCTTCAATTAACTTATTTATTAACAATCTACATAAGTGACAAAACTAAAGGGAAATCACGGATATGATAAACAAATTTCATCCATTAATAATTTCTTCATTTTTAGAAAAATTCGAGTAATAAATACAGTATACCTAATAAATAATAATGATAATGATACACGTCAATTAAGCTCGTGATCATATGCATCCACAATGGTTTACAAAGAGAACAATACAGAACAGTGTGAAGGACAAAACAAATACACACACACACACACACATATATATATATATATATATATATATATATATATATATATATATATATATATATATATATATATATATATATATATATATATATATATATAATATATATATATAAATGCATATAATACATATGCATATATATATATGTATATATATTATATATATGTTATATATAGTATATATAAAGTATTTATAGTATATATATATATATATATATATATATATATATATATATATATATATATATATATATATATATATATATATATATATATATATATATATATATATATATATATATATATATATATATATATATATATATACATATACATATATATATATATATATATATATAATATATACAAATATGTATATATATATATATATATATATATATATATATATATATATAGATATAGAGAGAGAGAGAGAGAGAGAGAAAGAGAGTTGCTTTAAGAGGACTCCTCATCAGAAGAGCCAAGACTTATAATGAATGAGTCAATATATTTATATATCTATCAAAATATCTTTTGGTGCATCTTCCACTCGCAATTACTCGGGAGATCTTAGGGCCTTCTCCCTGTTTTCAGGTGTCACAGTATCCAGAGCTTCTTTAGTAAGTTCCGATAGATTTGCACCATCTTAAAATTGTTTCGTTTCGCTATGAAACTTTTCACTTGGCCCCAAATTATTTTAGTTCTATCGGGTTGTATTGGCAGTGGTAGGGAGGGAGGAAGCCGAATAATTTCATGCCCATTTTCTCCTGCAATTTTATCTACGACATAAATGTCTTTTATTTTAACGGAGTCCTACTCCTTCCTTTACCATCTCTAAAAGTTGACTTTTCAACATTTTCTCTGTTGGTTTCGCACCTTTAGAGATGAGCCATTCTGTAATTACTGCCTTTTTGCTTGACATCGTTGGTAGTCTATCTACTTTCCTTGAATGATAAGGAGCATTATCCATCACAATAATTGAAGTTGGTGGTATGTTCGGGAGCAATTGGCAACGAAACCATTCTTCAAACACTTCGTGAATCATTTGACGGTGATAATCACCATAATTTTTTGCAGTGAATTTAAGCTCAGCGTTTGGAATGAAACCTTCTGCAGAGCCTGCATGCAGAATTATAAGTCGGCCACCTTTTCCTGACGGCACTTTAATTCCAGTAGCATTCTCGGATTTATTATCTTTCCAGCATTTTCCTACAGTGTAATTTTGATTAACCCAAGTCTCATCCAGGTAAATTACATTTCGTCCGTTCTCTCTGACTTTTTGCATTTTTTCTAGAAATCTTGTTCACAAGCACTAAACGTCATATCGTTCCATCAAAAATTTCCTACCATCGAGTTTTGCGTACCAGAAACCAATTTCTTTCACAATTTTTCTTAAAGAATCTCTACCACCTTTGAATCCTGTTCTTTTCCTCATTTCAAGCAACACTTTGTTAATGGTTGGAATTTCTTTCCTCTCATAAAATTTGAGAATTATCCGACGAAGCAAACATTTGTCAAAGTCATCCAAACCAGTCACAGGTTTTGATCTTTTGCTCTTCTTTATCTCGAAAACTGGGTCACCAAATAATTCTTGCGACTCTCATGCTTCTTCACATATACGTTCAACTGTAGCTTTACAGACTTTTGTTGCCTCAGCTGTACGAAGAGTTGCATTTGCAACATCAGTAATGGGTCCCCTGTTCTGTTTCTCCATTGTGAAGTATCTTAACACATTATGAATAATTTTCCTTGCCTGTCCTTGAATGACTCCCAGTGAGGAACTCTGACCATCCATGACGACTACAAAAGGCTGTATTGTCCTATAATGTTTGTTGTTTAAGATTAAGCCAGCCTTGTGCTGGCACGGGCTCTTGCTCCTGGAGCAGCCCGTAAAAAATCTATAATGACAACTGCAGCTCATAATATACCGGTGCCTGGCCCGAGACACGAGGTCAGAGAAGTGCATACCAAAGCCACACTTCTTCACTTTAAAAGGTTAATATTAATGACTGGTTTAACACAATATTCATCGGGATCTGTGTAGCCTACAACAATCAACATTCAATCATTTTTGGAGCAAATTTATTCATTTCAGTTACTAAACTGCTCCCTTTATATACCTCATTAAAAATTGTAATAGATTGATGTTTGGCAACGCCAGACCAATTTCAATCCTAACCACGTATTTAGGTTTTTTTCATCTTATCACCCGAATATTTTTTTTTTCCATGTTCAATTGACTGTTGTTTTGAAACAATCTTACACAAGAAAAAAAATATCAAAGATGGAAAAACCAATTTCATATTCAAATTTCTCTGTTTATAGAAAAGTTCAGATAACAAACATCTTTTAAGCATTTATTCACACACACACACACACACACACGTGTTTGAGCGCCTACTATATTTACATCTGCTAATCCTCACCTTCACCATAAAGGGCCTCAGCTTATAAGATTTGACCATTCTTAGGAGATTAACGGAGGGTTTATTGTTTCTTAACTGACAGATACAGATTTCAGTACTTGACCTAAGAATCGAGATTATAGATGTGGCAACATGTATGCCACGTTTCTCAAATATGATATTGAAAAACTATTTGAAATATTGATCATTAACAACTGTATACATAAAAGCCATGTTTAGTAAATATTTCAGAGTAATTCTCTAAAGTTTTGTTATATAACAAAGACCTATATTCCATAAAATTTTCCTTAGAATGGAAGTTTGGCAACGCACGTAAATGACTTTCATCCCAACAAAACCCTCACGATGGTTTGGTTTGACTATAGACTTGGTGGATATACTATACTCTTTCTAAAATGTTTAGGTCTCTCTGGCAGGGTTGTTTGGGTCTTCGCAGGTAAGGCATAATATCTGCCAAATGTATAACAACAACAACGAGATAAAACCATTTCTCCCATTACAGATATCAAATAAAACCTTTTTCGTTACGCAGAATTCCAAGTCTATTACATAGGTTCATGATTGATAATGTTTTTTTAAGCAATTACAAGAAACGGAATCAGATTTTCTATCAGTATCGCATCTCATTTTGGTATTGTTGCCTGTGCTTCACACACGGATCCACGTGCGTTTAAATCCACGGATAAGCCGCTTAGATTCTCTCTAGGGAGCACTTTCGGTGGTGACGGTCATCACGGTATATTATGTCTGGAGGCATTTCTCCTTTCTCCTTTCTACATATATCTTGATTTCTTAATATCGTAGGTAAAGAATAAATTGGTAAGCAAGGAAATATGAAATAAAGCATAACAGTAAGTTTGGCAAGAGAAAATAAACATTTGTATACAGACATCTCTCTCTCTCTCTCTCTCTCTCTCTCTCTCTCTCTCTCTCTCTCTCTCTCTCTCTCTCTCTCTCTCTCTGAAAAATAATAGATTGGAAACAATGACTAAATATTGCTTGAATACGATATGGCAACAACGTTTTGGCCTGACTGAAGGGTAGAGTGACTTTGACACCGACTTACAAGAAGTCATTCCTGGTCATCTCACAGACATGGATAGACATCATCTTCACAGCCGAGAAAAGGCAATCGTCTACAAAGTAAATAGGTATTTTCAAGATGAAAAGGCGAATGGAGGGCCCATGTTATCCCATAAAAAAGCTCTCGCTCGGACAGCTGCTGCAACAGGTTTCAGCGAGAGTACAGTTAAAAGAGACTGCAGCATATTAAATGAAGAATGGTCGGCAGACTCTGAGCATGAGCAGCCTGTATTTTCGCCACCGAAAAAATCTCGACTTGCAACCGTCACTGCTTTGGATGATTTTGACACATGCGCCATTAGAAGGGCAGTTTTGTCCTTTTATGAAAGACAGGAAATTCCGACTCTGGACTTGATAAAAGAGGAATTAAAAGAAAGCATATCTTTTAATGGCTGCCGTGAATCCCTTCGTAAGGTTCTCATGAAGATAGGATTCAGATTTAAGAAGGTTGATGGGCGCAAATTTCTCTTGGAAGGGCGAGATGTAACTGTAGCTCGGTCAAGATTTTTGAGAGAGATGAAGCGTCGCAAGGAGTCAGGGCAGAAATTCGTGTATCTCGACGAAACTTGGGTCAATCAAAACTACACTGTTCAAAAGTGTTGGACAGACTTATCATCCCAGCAAGCTACGGGGGTAAAACCTCCCACCGGTATAGGAAGCCGATTGATAATTCTACATGCAGGAACAGAAGATGGTTTTGTCAACAATGCAGAACTGGTTTTTCAAGCTAGGAATGATGGGGACTACCATGAACAGATGAATGCTGAAGTTTTTGAAAAATGGTTTAGAAATCAGTTGCTACCGAACATCCCTCCCAACTGTGCAATCGTGATGGACAACGCATCATACCATTCTATGCAACAGGAAGAGTATCCAACCTCGTCTTGGAAGAAAGAAAACATAAAGCATTGGTTGATAGAGAATGGCAAACAGCCAAGTGATGATTTGCTGAAAATTGAGCTGTATGAACTCGCTAAACGACGTATTAATAACATGGGGAAAAAGTATAAGATTGACGAAATTGCAGCTGAAGCAGGGCATAAGATAGTACGTATACCACCGTACCATTGCCAATACAACCCTATTGAGCTCATATGGGCTCAAGTGAAGTCTTATATAGCGAAAAAGAATACGTTCAAACTGGCAGACCTTAAAATTTTAGTGCAAGAAGCAGTGAATAATGTCATGGCGGAAAACTGGAAGAATGCAGCGGAGCACGTAGGGAAAATTCAAAAAGAGGATGCCCGACAAGATGTGGCTGTAGACAAGCTGGTTGACAGTTTTGTCATCAACATAGCTGATAGCTCTGATGGCGAGTTTTCTGAATAAATTATATATAAACAAGAGAGGATTAGGCCTACAGGGGAAACCTCTCTCGAAAAAAAAACGCACCTTGACTTTTACCTCAGTGGTGGTGTGGAAAAAAAGTTTGATTGAAAAAAATAGACTTTTAAAACTTAAGATGATCGTCACTCCTCGTTATAGATAATATATAGGCGACAAAGAAGTTTATTTTAATTCATAATTCGAAAAATGAACAAGAAATATATCACCTATTTCTATAGCATTAATTAAATACTTTTAAGTATCTAATTGTGTAATAATGATAAATGTACATCTATCTACAAGTACTGACAAAATAGATAAGGTGATCGAGAGAGAGAGAGAGAGAGAGAGAGAGAGAGAGAGAGAGAGAGAGAGAGAGAGAGAGAGAGAGAGAGAGAGCAGGGCGGAGTAGGAAGGAGATTAAAGTACCTGGAAATGAAAAGCCCCTAAAATCTTGTAAGTATAGCCTCAGGGTTTGTCTCGAAGACATTTAAAGGTCTGTCACACACGTGTCAGTTGCCTGTTTTCGTAAAACTGGCAACAGGGCAGATCTTTAAAAGCCTCGCCAGAGAGGTCTCTTCGTCGTGGCAAGAGTATAAACTGAAATTTCTTACCCATTTTGGTCCTATTTCTAAAGGCATGAAGAGGCGGAGCTAACATACCTTTAATCCTTCGACCAACGGTCACCCAAAGTCCTGCCAAAAATATGACGTCACGGATTTCTTTTCTCTCTTTGCCCTCCCATCTCAACTATTTCTAAGAAAGTTGACCTACATTGAAAGTGAGTTCCTTCAAGTACAAGGCATACATTTAAGATATGTTTCAAGGACAACATAGGGGTACACCACGATTACAAATACAATCTTGTTAAATGTTGTACATCCGTGATTCACTCCTCCATGCATTTCTGGGGGAGGGATTTAATTAATGGCAGACGATGGGAGTATACAACGGAGTGTCCTGATTGGCTGATCCAGTTTTGCCTCCGGGAGTCAATTAGACACACCTCTTTTCAGCCTAATATAGACTAACTGTATTGAAGAAAAAATACTGGCTGCTTTATGAGCATACTGCCAGTTAAATCATAAACAACAAAGGATAAAAGCATTTGCACTGTATTCATTCATTATATTGTGTGTAGTTAAAAATTAATTGATCATTATAAAATATGAGACGATACTACATATCTGGCTGCATGAGCAGAAACCTGGCTGAATAAAGGGAAGTTTCATAAAAGAACAACAGCAAATCACAGACTACCATTTGGTGATGCCATTTTCACTGTAGACATTGCTAAGTGAACAGCAACTTGCATATATTTGATGCTTCTAGAGGGAAAAATTAGAAACTGCATGACTTTTTCTTTGTTATCAACGGACACCAGCAATTAATAAACCAAGACCAAAAACATTCTGATATAAAGAAGCTTGAAGACGGTTAAGGAAAAGCAAATAAGAAGGCAGGTCAAAAACAAAAGCTCAACAGCGTCTACTTTTACGACCCCTGTTAATCCACCCCTGGCATCTTAATCCGGTATTTCTCAAGATAATATTGGCAGGGTTAAACATATCTTTCGGTAGTCCCAGAGTCTAGATTAGAGATTATAGACCCTGAGCTGACCATTCTCTACGGCTGTAATGTAGTCGGATTTCCAGTGGACCGGTAGGGTCAGGGACCGAATCCAGAATTGTCTTCTTTGTCCAGACCAAGGTCTAGAGAATACAAGGTCTTCTCACGGCTGACCCAAAATTGGGATCTAATGCGCAGGTAGAGGTTGTGACGTCACGCGGTCTACTCACGGTCCTTAGTGATCTCTGACTGATCAGTTCGTTTACAAACAAACACTGTAGGCCTTGCTTCCACATATTTGGTATTGATATTGTCCGTAATAGCGGCCTTATATTTTTTTCTTTCTTGCTGCAATTTAGACAGTTTAAGTGATATGATCCAAATCTTGTGCAGTAAACGGGTACTTTGAAAATAGGAAAAAAATAGGGATCTAATTCTTCATAGATTTCCTATGGACGAAAAGTGTAGTGTCACAAAAAGATGGAGTTATGATAAAGGCACAGATGCTTTATATGAACCTAGCTCAAAAGTGCAATGTGTAAAGGTCAGACCTTGGAAACCGCTTATTCATTGTAATTTCGACACCGATATAACTAAAATTCTCCTATTTGAATTCACCATTAAGACAGTGAGAGCTGGATTTCCTATAGTTGGTATGGTTCATGACTTGGGGCAACAAATATAAGGTTATGGAATTCAGTAGGCAATGGCGTAACTAGGCTAATTCAACATTGTTAATCCTGCGGATTATTGCAGGGAAATACATGTATTTGCCGATGCTCCTCACTTGGTAAATCTCATCAGAAACACTTCACTTTCTCAGACCATGGATCTAGGTTATCGGGGTGTAGGACTGCTTACATTGAGTCAGGGAACTAAAGGTGATCTAATGACAACTCGAAAACTATTTGAAAAGCATTCAAGTGTTACGGGTATGGAGGGTACGACAGTGAAATTAGCGTTACAGTTACTCTGCCACTCACAAAATCTCAAACACTTCGGAGAAAAAGGTCTGATTGTGGATAGGCACTGGGAGAGTGCAATCCAGTTCATTTGCCTTGTTGATAAGTGGTTTGATTTATTCAGTTCTGGAGTGCCTTTCGATAGAGAGTTTTCACGGAATGCTTACGGGCTAATCTTAGAAACCAAAACAACACGGAATGCTTACGGGCTAATCTTAGAAGCCAAAACAACACGGAATGCTTACGGGCTAATCTTAGAAACCAAAACAACACGGAATGCTTACGGGCTAATCTTAGAAACCAAAACAACACGGAATGCTTACAGGCTAATCTTAGAAACCAAAACACGAAATGCTTACGGGCTAATCTTAGAAACCAAAACAACACAGAATGCTTACGGGCTAATCTTAGAAACCAAAACAAAACATTGCAAGAGATGATACACCTATCCAGAACAATGAAAAGTCTTGGAGGAAAAGGACTTTACCCTTTCCAAAAAGGCCTTGTGATACCTTGTAAATCTCTAACGAACTTGCCAGGGATGTTAGGTGAAATTTTGCAATATCATACATCTTGACTCATAGGTTGAATCGAGATGGACTGGAACACTTTTTTGTTTTTATACGGTAAATGGGTGCATGTCATCAGCACCCATCACCTGTTGAATTTAAGCACCGAGTTTGAGCCCATCTCCTGGGAAAAGAGAGAACTCTATGTGGCGCAAAATACAATGTTGAAAATTGCATTAGCGGTAATATGACTGAGATCTCATTTTCTAACTTGATAACTATAGAAAGCACTTCTTACGAGGCTAAAGAAACATCTCTTCAGAAAGCGTTAAGGTTATCAGCAATATTGTTTCGTTTGCCAATGGAGGAATTGCAGGATGACAATGAAGACAAAACTGAAGAAGGAGGCATGAAATATGTGGGTGGTTTTGTAGCCCGTAAGTTTCCCCGAATATGACTTTCTAGGAACTAAAGAATCGAAGGAGATGGCACAAGGATCGGCACTATAATTAGAACAAATGAGAAGCTAATGAAACCTCGACCCGAATTTTTGGAGCATTTAAAATCGATGGAAAAGATATTTATTTGTTATCATTGTAAACATAACGATAAAGTTGGTCACATAATTGTATAATTGTTAACCTTATGTATACATGTACTCGTATATGTGTATTTGAGTGTGAGTTGTATATTAGAGTGAAAAATGTTTTTTCGTTTTTAAGTTCCAGTTGTAATTATTTGGATGAATACACGTATAGAAATGAATATGGTCAACATGTGCTTTGTTTCCCTAAAAGAATGAATCATAATTTTTAATATTAAAAAGAGTTAACGAGGAAACAGGAGAAAAATTTTCCCATTTGTACAGAGCTTGGGCAGAGGAGAAAGCAAGTAGACTGCGTGACGTCACGTTTCTTAACTCTCATCTCCTTACCCGCGTTAGGCATCGTTCACACATTCACGTATCAAGGCACGCATGCCCACGCACGGCCACGAACGGGGTGGAGCCAGAGAGTACCTAAAAACAACGCAAACACAACGTAAATGTACCGTAAGTACTGTGTAAATGCGGCAGCATGCGGCGCGACCGTTACGGATCACCTGGCCGTGCGCGGGGCAGGAACCTTCGGCCTGCTCGAAACCCTGCGGGGTGGCCAGATCAACTGTCAGGTAGCGTGGCCCGACCCGCACAGCGTGGCGCCACCCGCGGGCTGACCGCACAGCTGCCACGCCGTTACCTGGGGGCACACGCCGCCCCAGGGCACTGCGTGGCTGTCAGAATGGTGTGGGAGTAGATGGGGCAACGCTGCCGCACCCCCCGCAACCGCGTATATGTGGCAACGCTTTGACCTGGGATAAAAGGGGCAGGCGGCGCGCTTCCAGGTCAGTGCTTCTCCGGCCAGCATCCTGTTGCTATCTCCCTCAGCGCCTCCGTCTTCGCCGTCCACTGCAGCAGCCAAGATGCCCAAAGGACCCATGCTGAAGAGGACCAGGAAAGGGGCCCTGAGAACTCCAGGAGCCCTGGCAGCTGGAGTTGCCCCCTACACAAAGCCTCCTGAAGCTGATGGTCCCCCTTCAGGCAGCAATGCTGTTGTGCTGCAGCTCGAGGCCGACGAGCTCGTGACAGAGAGCGACCTAGAGGAGGAGGAAGAGGACCTTGCCCTCGCCTACGAGAGCGACCCCGCCGCCGCCACCGACGACAACGCCCACGAGGGGGATGCCGACGCCGACACCGAAAGCACTCCTGATGGAGATGGCCCTACAGGAGGCCGCAAGAAGAACCCGTCAGTGATCCTCTCGGAGGAAAATGAGAGGCTAGTTGGCGAGTGGCTGGAGACCGAGGCCGAGTTCATATATAACAAGGGCCTCACAGCCTACAAGGATAAGGCCAAGGTGTGGAGGGCCTTCGAAGAGAAGGGCCAGTCACTTGTTCCTCCCGTGAGTGGCCATGAACTGAGGACGTGGTTTACGTCCCTCAGGAGTCGTTTTGGGCGGCTTACGGCGGAGAAGAGTGGCCAAGGGGCGGGCAGACGGCTGACGGACCGGGAGAAATGGATACTCAACATTTTCCACTTCCTGAAGCCACACATTTTGCATCAAAGGAAGCCAAAGGTGTTGGGACTTCCCATGGTATGTTTGTTTTAATGTGTTTCCATGCATAATTATTACTGAATATAATGTTATTACATAGTTTCCATGCATTCAATGTACATTTTATACCATGTTCTCATATATGTCGCTCCTCTTTTTACAGGCTGCCTGTGCTTCTGCCACCCTCCCTGCTGCCGCCCTCCCTGCCCAAGTTCTGGACCTGCCTGCTCATGTTTCTTCTGGTCCGACACCGACGCCCACGCCCTCTCCGGTTGATCGAGCAACAACCAAGGCTCGGAAACACCAAGTTTCCGAGCTGTTCGACGTCGCCTTCACGAGGGCAGAGGCCCTCCGGGAGGATATGCTGACGACTGTCAACCCACCTCCTCGTAACCCCCGCGTCCTCTACTGGAGGAAGTTCTTTCAAGAGGTCGAGGATGAGTGCTCACAGGTGTCAGAACAGCTGGGCCTGCACCTGAAAATGGAGGTGCTTGGTGCCATTCAAAGGTACATCCGTGCCACCAAAGAGGGCTCCGCGGTGCCGTCGAGGGCCATGATGACCCACACCATGGCAGTGACAGCAGAGTGTCAGGCACCTGCAGTTCCTGCCAGCCTGTCGGCATCGCAGCAACAGCGGGCACTCACTGCACAGCAGCTGGCGCTCCTGCAAGCACAGTTGGTGACATCCACACCAAAAGATCTCAGCAACCTGTCGCTTGACACGACATTCCTTAACAATTTACAGAGCTAATGTATATACTGTTGTTTTTCCTTTTGCTTTTATGTATGTGTATGTTTCTGTTTTATATTAAATAAATATATTTTGCAATATCATGTCTAACTCTATCCTCTGCTCAAATATCATGTATTCAATGAAGTAGCTATAATGCAAGTACACAAATAAAGAAGGCAAAATGAACCCGAATACACTAACATTTCATTATTGACTTTGAAATAAGTTCAAAATACTTTATGTAACATATGTGCACAGAAGCAAAATGACAACAGGCCAAATATTAGCAAGTCATATAAAATGTCACAAATATCGGGGAGAAGGTAGTTTCAAAAAAGATAGAATTTTCATATCAGAATATCAACAATGTAAATGCTAAGAGCAGGTACTTTCAAGAACATAGAATTATCACCTCAGAATAAAAACAATGTTAAGAGAAGGTACTTTCAAAAATGATAGAATTATCATATCAGAATAGATTCCATGTTAAGAAATTATTAAAAAGGGCAAAATAACTACATCTTCTTTCTTTTATTTATATATATGTTTGTTTCATATTTATTAAACATGCATTTGCAATGTCATGGCCCGCTCTATCCTCTTCCCATTTACCAAGTATTGATGAGAGTAATATATCATGGATTTGAACAATATCTTTTATTAAATCAACTAAAATAAACGGAAGTACACAAATGCACAGGGCAAAATAATCCTGAATTGATACATTATTGATTATTAAATAAGTCCAAAATAAATACAGGAACAGAATAGAAACAATGTTAAGAGAAGTTACTTTCAAAAATGATAGAATTATCATATCAGAATAGATTCCATGTTAAGAAATTATTAAAAAGGGCAAAATAACTACATCTTCTTTCTTTTATTTATATGTATGTTTGTTTCATATTGATTAAACATAAATTTGCAAAGTCATGTCCCGCTCTATCCTCTTCCCAATTACCAAGTATTGATGAGAGTAGTATATCATAGATTTGAGCAATATCTTTTATTAAATCAACTAAAACAAACAAAAGTACACAAATGCACAGGGCAAAATAATCCTGAATTGATACATTATTGAATTTTAAATAAGTCCAAAATATATGCAGGAACAGACATTTAAGTAATTACAACAGTCAGGTATGCATGAGAGCTAAATCATGTTCTCCTGCCAGTGCACGGAGCCTTCAGCCAATGAAAAGTATTCGTTCAGCAAGTTACGCAGTTCCTTTGCATCCCTCGTTGCAGTGTTGCCGGTCACGGTTGGAAGGGCTGCTCCTAAGGACGGGTCACTCCTCCAGCTACCAGGGATGACAGCATGTGTGACAGGGTGCTCCTGATCTCCTTCTTGTCTTCGTGCATTTCTTCTTATGATCATATTGTGCAGAACACATGCAGACATCACTAATGGCTCTATATGGTCAGGCTTCAAGCATATTGCAGTGTGGAATACTCGGAATCTGTTTGCCAGAATCCCAAAGGCGTTCTCCACCGTCCTGCGTGCCCTACTTAACCTGTAGTTGTAAATCCGTTCCTCCTTGCTAAGTCCTCTTTTGGGATAGGGCTTCATAAGGTAATTCCTCAGGGGGAAGGCATCATCGCCAACTAGGAAGTAGGGCACAGGAGATCCATTAGGTTGACCTGGCAGGGCATCCGGTTGGGGAAGATTTGCTTCCTCTTGCAACAGCATTTCTGCCAGTCGGGTCTGGGCAAATACGCCACCGTCTGACTCTGACCCAATGGCTCCCACGTCGACGTACAGGAACTTGTATGAAGCATCAGCAACTGCAAATAATACCATGGAGTAGAACTTCTTGTAGTTGAAGTAATGCATACCGCCCTTGAGAGGGTTATGGAGCCTAATGTGCTTCCCATCTATAGCTCCAATTACGTGCATGGAAGTTCCACCGTTCCTCAAAACCCCGTGCAACCTCCTGCCACGCTTAGGGTGTTTGTGGCACCTGCAGTTCCTCATCCCCGAAGGCAGCAACAATGGCCCTGCAGGTCTCTGGTACGATGAGACTAATGGTGTTGTGGGCTACCCGGAACGAATATTGCAGACTCTTGTATGAATCACCTGTAGCGAGGAAGCATAGGGTGATAGCAACACGTAGGCCTGGCTCAATGGGTTTCCTCCAGAATGTCACTTTCTTCTGAATGTGGGGTGTGACCCGTTCAACAATTTCATTGAAGAGGTCCTTGTCAATCCGGGTAAAATTTCTGTACACCTCTGGGGCTTCGGTTGACAACTCCGCCATCAGGTTGTCATAATGACCTTGCTCCATCCTTTTCTGCAGGTACGGCCACGCCCACACCCTCCTTGGGCGCCTTTTTTTCTGCCCTAAGTGCTTTGCAGCAATCATTGCAAGCTCCAGCAATAACATGACGTGCACATACTCAATGACAAGTGGCAACAATTCTGGTCTATCCGTACGTGCTATAGCTATGAGTTGACGCATTTCAGCTATGTTGTCCATGTTGCTTCAGCACGTTGGTAGTATGTCTTGTCGCTGTGGTATTACGGCATTGACTAGCTCACATGTGCAGCTGCCGGCCTTTATATAGCTGGGGTTTAACCCCCGCAGTACGTGGGGCCAACGTGACATTTGCGTAACTCAGTTACGCAGAACGTAACACATACGGTATACGTACGTTGGTGTTACGTGCTCTGCCACGCACTACTTCTGCCTGCGCCGCCGCTTGTTCGTCAGCGTCATGTCACCCTTACGCAGTGCTTACATTTGTGGCGCACTATAATACGCATGCATCACGCACATCGTCCCGTGACACGTATCCAGTTGGGCGGGGCCTATTTTCTCGCGTATGCGCAAGTTTCACCAATTCTGGCTGTGCGTGCGCATGCGTGCCTTGATACGTGAATGTGTGAACTTAGCATTAATCCTGCGTGTGAGAAGACCTTGTATTCTCTAGACCTTGGTCCAGACAACTATCCTTGCCGAACAGCTTAGCCTCATTCCCATGACGATGATGATGAAATTGTTTAACCAATTAAGAAGGTTAATTTTATGATATATTGAAGGATGACTTCATTCCTGAGCTTTTCCTTTCGGCGAAAAGAACTGTTCACAATACCAATAGTTTTCTTCCAGATGACATACATGAAAAATTAGGTCCTTTAATTCTTTGTTTTTTAATTCATCAAAATTTTCAGGTTTTATAAATTCAGTTTCACATAAGTTAATATTATGTTTAAAAATTATGTTGCTTTGAAGTTAATCCGATTTCACTACCAAGGTGAATATTCCTGTTACTTCTTCACTTTATACACTTTTTCGTTCAAAACTAAAAGAGAAAAGACAAAAAATAGATAATGTCAGTTTGTTCACCAAATAATGCCCGGCCATCACCTAATTGTTGGCTTGTGTTTGAACGAAGTGTTTTTTAATGACAAATTATTAGAGCCGATTACAGCTAATACTCCTCGTGTGATTAAAAAATACATTAACGTTATTTTCGTTCTTTTCTA
Source organism: Macrobrachium rosenbergii (assembly GCF_040412425.1). Taxonomy (NCBI): domain Eukaryota; kingdom Metazoa; phylum Arthropoda; class Malacostraca; order Decapoda; family Palaemonidae; genus Macrobrachium; species Macrobrachium rosenbergii. Next base: position 2,137,541 of record NW_027100725.1, read on the forward strand.
GTCTTCGAAGCGTTGTTCCTTCCTGGTAAACGATGAAAGAGATATTACGACGCCGAAGAATCTCGTCTCAACTGAGTGACCAGCGTCTGTCCGTAACCTCGTTTTCTATCGCGAACCTTGAATGGGTAAATGAGGGTAGGTTTTAGAAGAAAACTGTCGCCAATTACTTTCTCCTCCCATTTCCCCCTTCTTCGTCTTCCCGTCCTCTTTTCCTCTCCCTGCTATTGCTAACCGGTTACTTTATATTTGTGAATAATTACACGATAATCATCCAGACAGTAAATAGGGCATCCTAACTTATTTCTCAACATTCGTTAATAATAATATCACGAGCATTCGACTTCAGTTCTCTTCCTTCTTAGGCCACTTGAGTTACCTATTTTCATTTCTTGATATGTGCAATAGCTCTCTATCATTCGTGGGTGTTGTGATAAAACCAGAGGATTTTGAATTTATAATAAATTGGACTCAAGGTTTTTCTCTGAACAATAATGACAACAATGAAATCAAGATTTTTAGTGTTCTCAGTTTCCAGAGTAGGTTGCATTAGTAGTGGGTGATATGAGTTTCAAATACCTTAAAGATATCTTATTGTTCCCTAAATGTATAAGCTAAAATACAAGAACAAAATAATAATAATAATAATAATTATTAATTATTATTATTATTATTATTATTATTATTATTATTATTATTATTATTGTCTGGCTTCATCTGAAAGTAATATATATATATATATATATATATATATATATATATATATATATATATATATATATATATATATATATATATATATATTTATGTTTCCTAGTGCAGGTGGTTCTTATGACTCACATTTTTACTTTACTCTAAAATGGCCTTGCAAGATAACCAGGACATATAAAACACAAACTAAAAGGAGTGATACAAGGAGCGGAGGGCTCTTTCTCAAAGGGAAGTGGTGAAACACGTGGATACAAAATGATAGCCGAGATGCGGAGATTATATAACTGCCGGCAGGGATGTGTGCTGTATTGAGATGTACCTATTACGTTTGGTAATTACGCCTCTAAATGATACTGTTGTTATAGTTTCGCTTTTTGTTATTAATAATGAAGGAATGATGCTTTATGTATATGTCAGAAAAATGGTGGAAGTTGCTGCGATGAATGATTGTTTTCGTATTATGCATGGAGTGAAAAACGGAGGCATGATCAACATGTGGTAATATCAGGAGAATGATTAAAACCGATTTCCCAAGTCCAGAGGAACATTCATAACACCATCAAAGCCCTTCAAAATGGCTCTTATACTCTCATGAGACTTTCCTACGCATGGAGTCATGGTGGTTCCGAATGAATAGGAATAATTTTTTGACCTTGGTCAAAGTAACAAGTCTCTGGTAGAAGAAGAAAACTGCTATATAAGTAAAACCAAGGGAGAACAGAGTAGCCATGTATTTCAGGTAATCTTTCTACATCTTTGCAATCAACTGTTACTTCAAAAGGGGGTAGAAACCCCTACCCATAAAGTAATGCTCTACAAGAAATTTTCGTCCTCACATATTCGTACATGCATGCATACATACATACATACATACATACAAACACAAGTTCTTTCCTTTATTGTGGACTGAGTAACAAACCGTTGCATTATTCCGGGAACTTTTTTCAGTCACGACAACTCGTACTCAAATCGTGCTGGGAGCAGCACTAATCGGTGCTGCTCGTAATGGTACTAACTCGTCCCACCTCCTAGTGAACTCATAGCTCGCTTGTCCAGTGAAAACATGGGGAGTAAGGAAGTTTATAGCTTTAAATACCTAGCCACACAGCCCCCTAGCTCGGCCAAGAGTAAGATGCTATCATCCTCACTGCAGCAAAAGCTTATGATGGGCTTTTGTCGGGGGACTGTGAATTGCTTGATTGCATCTCGAGGGCGTTCCAAAGCAGAATTCTTTGCCTATGTGCTTTAAAAGAGAGAGAGAGAGAGAGAGAGAGAGAGAGAGAGAGAGAGAGAAGGGGTAAAAGCGACTAGAAACTGCGTAGTCAGAAAACTGTAAGAAGAAACGCGGCGGCTAACATCTGAATGATAATTTACAGAAAACGTCCCCGGGAAAACACGGTCTTATTTAGGAAAAAGTCTGGGATGAAGAGAGGAAGATAAGAACCTCATATTTTCCCAGATCTGTGCTCTTCCCTTTATGCTAGATTAAGTGGGATTTATGCTCGCACGTACGCTTCCTTTAAAGCCGCCATGTCTGCAAAAATTTTCGGCTTCTCTCTCTCTCGGAAATAAAAAAGAAAACCTATAAGTCGTTACTTTTCATAAGTTGTAATACTGGAGATTTACGGTAGAGAGCAGACTGTGTTCAGTAACGAAATATCAAGAACAATTAGACTCTAGTTAAGTATTTATTGAATTCATAACTAAATAATACAATGATGTTCTACAAAAAGTCGTACATGACCAATATCAGTTAAAAAAAAAAAACATTCTACATCTTTGAGGACATGCGAGAAAATTAATTCTAACTGACAAGGTGATAACTCCTATCTTCGATAACAGACAATTTACACCGCATATACCTCACACAAAGACACACAAGCTACACAAACAATTCGTCTCTATTGCTTCATATCTTTTTCTTTCGTTCGTATTCAACATCCCCACTTCACTTCCATAAAGGAGAGTTGACTAAACAATTCATTAATACATTTTGAACCTTTTTCGACCGTTCAGGTTTATTCTTGGTCTTCTAAACACTTCCCCCTTCCCTTGCTTCACCTGTTTAGGGACTCATTTCCTCTCTCAGTTTGCCCTCATCCGATATATTTATTCCAAATTATCTAGACCACCAGATTTTACATACATTCACAATTATGTTAACATATTCAAGTTACACACACACACACATATATAATATATATACATATCCAGTATGTATATATATATATATATATATATATATATATATATATATATATATATATATATATACTCATATATATAATTTGTTTGTGCCTGTTACTTGAATATGTTATGCTACTACTAATTTAAATAGACAAATCTGTGAGATACTGTGACAGAATATAAAAGGATGAAGCAAACTCCTTAAAAACTAATATCCTTCTTTCTTCAGTCATCCTATCTCCCTCCGGGTCTTCCTCTGAATGAAATACATATGCGCCATCCCAAGAAACCTCGATGATGACTTCAAAGCCGAAAACACAGGCAGCAGAGAGAGAGAGAGAGAGAGAGAGAGAGAGATCAGGAGGGGGCGACCCCCGTGATATCAGAAAAGCTTTTTATTCTCGTCGAGAGAAGTGAATCCGAATGAGATTCCAAAGAGTTGGCAAGTGCATAATGATGACCTTAATGTGGGAGGTGGGAAGAAATGTTTCCCGCCGCGAGATTCCCTTGATAGAAAAATCTCATTTTGTCTCCGGGAAAGATTCAGCTTTCGGAGGATCGCTATGAAAACTTGAGGTGGCGGCCCTCTCGGGGGTGATGGCGCGGGGCTCGGCGGCTCTCTCCTGGCTGGCTGAGAGGGCAGGAGGCGAAGGGATTTCTTTCAGTGACGGACGGGAGGTTTCGCTGGGCCAAGGGAAATATTTTGCTATGCTCGAATTGCTTCTTATGTCGGAGGAGATTTGCCTGCCACTGGTGGCGTTCACAAGTCTTACGACTCTCTTTTTTACTTACAAAAATGTTCCCATGAGTGGAAAGTTTTATACAGTGTATATATATATATATATATATATATATATATATAACATATATATATATATATATATATATATATATATATATATATATATATAAGATCTTTTAGAGCAAACTATATTACAACACAGGAAGAGTATATCCGGTGCAGGTGCATTTATGCTGACGTTGGAGGTTTCCGCAGTTAGATACAGCGGGTATCTGACGCGTTCATTTGTGCCTTCTGATCATGGCCAAGGTGCATGGAGGCAATGTGACAGATTGATGGAAGCGTTGTGATCCTTCGAACATTGAACCGGTGTCGTCACGCTTCCGGGGAGGGGTTATTAATTGAGTGCTTGCATGTGTGCACTCTCTAATGGTATATTATGAGAGGAATATACAATGGCCATTGATTTCGATTTGTGGCTGGGTGTGATTCGCTTTGTGCAGTGTTAGTGGATAGGAACAGCCACTGTGAGATCGGTTGTTTGCAGCCATAGAATGTGAGTAAGATAACTCATTAACATTTATATTTGTTCCAGATATTATGTAGAATACCCAGTTTGTGTCGCAGAGAAACTCCTCTGTTTCTCCATTGCCATTCCTTGGTTCTCCATTATACATTTTTCTGTTTTAAATGTCTTCCCTTTAAACACCATTTCAGGTTTTATATCTGATATGTTTCTTTTAAGAGGAATACTGGGTTCGTCCTGTGAGGACGAATGTTTTGGAAGTGGTGTTCTTTTAACTAACAAACTCTGGCATTTTATTTTTGGTCTTGAGTAATTATGACCTTTTTATTTTGTTTGGAGATGGGGTGTTAGTCACTAGTATGGGTTGGTCTAGAATCATGATTGATGGATTGTGAGTCAGATCTCCTCAGTTATGATTTCCATTTACACGGTCGTAGTCACTCCATTTCATGACCGTAGCTTTTGCTGAAATACTTTAGAGTGGAAATTTGCAAATAAAGTTTAGTTTTGTATCTCGGCGTTTTATTCCAGTAGGCCTTTCTGAAATACTTTAGTAAATTTGCAAATAAAGTCTAGTTTTATATCTCGGCATTTATTCCAGTAGGCCTTTGTTTGAGGATATGGAGCTCAGTGAGAGGTCGACGAGAGAAAATGTGCTGACCCAGTGCCGGACATTGCTACCAGGAGGGTCTTGGGGTGTAAGATGATATGACGCTGTTCTTAAATCAGATGTAGTAAGATTATGACCCTAATTGACCTTTAGGGTCATAACATATATATATATATATATATATATATATATATATATATATATATATATATATATATATATATAATATATATATATATATATATGACTATTTATCATCACCGTGATTCATATACAATCAGAAAGCTACAAACGTCCTTTAATATCAATTCACTCTACCTCGGAAGGAATATATTTTCATATATATGTTGCGAAGGAATTTTAGTTGATAATAAGTCACCGTCCCGTGAGGTCGAACCAGCGTGACGGACGAGAATCAGGACTACGGTGACACACTAACCCAGTCGGCCACAAGAGGGTATAAGTGAATACCATCTCCCCATCAACTCACCCGTCGAACTCAGGTGTTTTGCGTTTGGGCGATATCCACCCACCTCCTGCCATGTTGACCGTGTAGTGCGTTTGTCGCACGTAGCCATATTATGACTATTTATCACATCACCGTGATTCATATACAATCAGAAAGCTACAAACGTCCTTTAATATCCAATTCACTCTACCTCGGAAGGAATATATTTTCATATATGTTACCGAAGGGGAATTTTTAGTTGATAATAAGTCCACCGTCCCGTGGGGTCGAACCAGCGACGGACGAGGAATCAGGACTACAGTGACACACTAACCAGTCGGCCACAAGAGAGGTATAAGTGAATACCATCTCCCATCAACTCACCCGTCGAACTCAGGTGTTTTGCGTTTGGGACGATATCACCCACCTCTGCCGTATTGACGTGTAGTGCGTTTATGCATGCGTAACCATATTATGACTATTTATCACATCACCGTGATTCATATACGATCGAAGCTACAAACGTCCTTTAATATCCAATTCACTCTACCTCGGAAGGAATATTTTCGCCTATGTTACGAAGAGATTTTTAGTTGATAATAAGTCCACCGTCCCGTGGTCGAACCAGCGACGGACGAGGAATCGGGACTTCCACAGTGACACACTAACCAGTTGTACAGGAAGGTATAATTGAATACAAATCTCCATCAACTCTTACGTCGAACTCAGGTGTTTTGCGTTTTGGAGACGATATCCACCCACCTCTGCCATGTTGACCGTTAATAGTCGTTTGTCGCGTGGCCATAATATGACTATTTATCACATGCGTGATTCGCCATAATCAGAAAACTGAAAGCGATCATTTAATATCCAATTCACTCTACACTCCGGAAGGAATATATTTTTCATATATGTTACCGGAAATTTAGTTGATAATAAGTCCACCGTCCCGTGGGGTCGAACCAGCGACGGACGAGGAATCAGGACTACAGTGACACACTAACCAGTCGGCCACAAGAGAGGTATAAGTGAATACCATCTCCCATCAACTCACCCGTCAAACTCAGGTGTTTTGCGTTTGGAGACGATATCCACCCACCTCTGCCATGTTGACCGTGTAGTGCGTTTGTCGCGCATGCCATATTATGACTATTTATCACATCACGTGATTCATATGCAATCGAAGCTACAAACGTCCTTTAATATCAATTCACTCTACCTCGGAAGTCCACACGTCGTGGGGTCCCGAACCAGCGTGGTGAGAATCAGGACTTCACAGTGACACTAACCAGTTGGCCACAAGAGGTATAAGTGAATACCATCTCCCATCAACTCACCCGTCGAACTCAGGTGTTTTGCGTTTGAAACGATATCCACCCACCTCTGCCATGTTGACCTTGTTGTGCGTTTGTGCTTGTGTTCCATATTATGACTATTTATCACATCACGTGATTCATATACCTGCGGTGTTGTGATGGCATAACTGCTCTTCGTCGCGTTCGCTTTTTCCCATGGCGAAGATGAATATGCTCCAGCAGCTGAGGTGGTGATGAGATGTCACGCTGCGCTTGTGGCCGACTGGAGCCAGCGCGATTTACAAGTCGTCGTGGTTATTTGCGGCGATGTTCGGTATATTGAATATTGGGACATTGTAACTTTCTGATGTATAATCGCGATGTGTGATAAACGAATAACAACTGCGTGCGACACACCACGTCAGCATAACGGGTGAATATCGTCTCCAACACTCAAACACCTGCATAATGACGACTGGTATGTGTCACTATAGTCTACTATCGTCAAAGCCCCCCCTTGGCAATATCGAAAAAATTCCTTCGTAGCACCTGTAATATATTCCTTCCGGCGTAGAAGATATTAAGGAACGTTTGCTCTACTGATTGTGCCATGAATGCGGCGATGTGATAAGCAGTCATGGCCTGTAACTGCGTGCGACAAGCACTACGCGATCAACATGTTTGAAGCCTCGTCTCCCAACGGCGCACAGTGAGCGATGAAGATGATACTGCTGCCTCTCTTGTATTTGGCTGGTAGTGTGTCACTGTAGTCTGATTCCTGAGTCGTGCTGGTGGCGTGAACTTGTCAGCTAAAAATTCCTTTTGACTGCATATATGAAAATATATTCCTTCGAGTAGTGGTAGATGGAGACGTTTGCTTTCTGACAGCTGCTATGAATCGCGACGATAATGAGTCGTAGCTAACTTTACGTGCATTCGCACTTCCTGTCGTCTTCCAGCACAAGCCACCTGATTAGGCAGTGGTGACGGAGATATTGTTCGCCTGCGCGTGGCCGACTGTGTGCTGTGTCTGACTATATCGTCACGAATTTGACGACGAACTTATTATCAACTGGAACTCCCCTGGTGGCACGAGCTATATTCCTTCCGGCAGAAGGCAATTGGTATTAGGGCGTTTTGCTTTTCTGTTAACAGCATAGTCACGGTGATAACGACTCAAGCTGTCTCAGCTGCTGGCTGCGTGCGACGCAAGCACTACGCGTCGGCATGGCGAAGGTAGTGGCTCTATCTTCCAGGCGCAAGCTTTTCGGCGAGCAATTGTCTCTTATGGCAATGGCTTGACTATTGGTATGTTCACTGCCGAATACGATTTCGTCGTCATGGACGATGGACACCAGTATCAACTAAAAATTATTGGCATATATGAAAATATATTCCTTCGGTAAAAATGAAGTGAATGTAGGAACGTTTCTCTTTCTGATTGCTATATGAATCACGGTGATGTGATAAATGAGTCGCATAATATGGCTACGTCGCATTTCGCACTACTACGGTCAACATGGCGAGGTGGTGGATATCGTCTCCAAGCGCCGAAACACGAGTTCGGCGGGTGAGTTGATGGGAATGGTATTCACTTATACCTCTCTTGTGGCCCGACTGGTTAGTGTGTCACTGTAGTCCTGATTCCTCGTCCATTAAGCTGGTTTAGTGACCCCGGAATGGTGGACTTATTATCAACTAAAAGAAATTCCCACGCCCATTTAACATATATGAAAATATCTTCCTTCCGGTAAGTGAATTGGATATTAAAGGACGTTTGTAGCTTTTCTGATTATATATATATATATATATATGTATATATATATATATATATATATATATATATATATATATATATATATCAACCTCTCTGTATCCACACTTCTCCTACCCTCCCTGCTCCCTTTATTGTCCTTTCTGGTGCAACTGTGTGCATGTACAGAATACAGCACTAATTAGCAAAATGGAATTGAAATCGCAATGGTGCAATCGACTTAACTACCACTTTTTCCTTTCCTAGTGGCCACCAGCTATGATGCTCATTACACTGTTGTGACTGCTTCCAAGCTCCATCTACTTGATTTCATACCCAGCAGGTAGCCCTTCAAGCCACTGTCCAGATAAATCACTTGTCATGAAATATATTTCAAGTATATGTTACTATTATGAATATATGTTTCTTTGCATAAGGCCTTTGGTCTGTTTTGTTCTTAAATATTTCCCCTCTTGAAGTTCAATGTACGTTTGCTTGTTTTCTGATTGTGGATAGTTTATATAATATCTGATCTATTTTTGTAACTTGATTATTCCCTATTCGAAGTTGTCTCTGTATTTGTCTGCTGCCTGAGTATGTGAGTATCCCTATCTGAAGTTGCATAAATGTATATATTCTGTTTACTGGCTGAAAATAAACTGTATAGTGCATTGCATTAATTTGGTACCTGATGTATGTTTCCTTATACTTTAACATTTCATAACAAAAAGTTACTGTTTCTCTCCCTTTGCTACTAGCGATTAGATAAATAAAAACGGTACAATTTATGGGAAAAGTGGGAAAAGCTTTGAAAGGAAATGTATAAAATTACACATAAATACAACAACCAAAGATACAGTAACACATGAAACCTGAAATGGTCAAAATATGGTCGTAGTATAATTGCTCCTCATTACGGGACAAATTCAATTGCCCGCGGGCCATTGGTTGGGCCGATGGAGTTTAATCGTTAGGTAAATTTATCGTTCTCAGAGGCACAAATAAAAAATCACAAGAACAAATTGATCTTGCTACCTGTTTTACTTGAACTTCCCCTGACAGTTATTGGAGGCACTCGTTATTTATGTGGTGTTTGGTAAATTGTTAAAAAAGATGTATATACAAACACACACACATTATATATATATATATATATATATATATATATATATATATATATATATATATATATATATATTTGATATATGCAGTGTTAACGCGATCTCGTTCCTGATATATCGAATGTGGGTTCGAATCTGCTATGCATGTGGTCAAGGTGACTGTGAGTCTACACACATACAATATATACTGTATATATATATATATATATATATATATATATATATATATATATATATATATATATATATATACTCTCTACCTATATATATGATGAATGTGTGGTAGTTATTAAGGCAAATTCCTTAGAACCCTTTGTAACTGAGAAACTAAGCAATGAACTAGGTACTTGGTATTAAGGAAACTGTGGTGGATTGCAGCTAGGGCAGATGTCAGATTACACAAGCAACCTCATCACAAAATAACTGCTATACCCTGAAGTGTTGCGCCTACCCCTGAAGAGGAAAAGTGTGGAGTGATTAAAGAAAAAAAAAACATACTTCCTCAATTCCCGCTTTTTCCATCGTTTATGTAAGTTTCATTACATAGAATATTATTATTAATAAACAACTGTCACGCCGTATCAGGTCAACGGCAACAGTTATTAAGTTTCTTTTTTTACTTCATTTTTTAATCAAACTTTTTTCTTAATTCCGAATTATTCCTTGTAACGAGTACTTTCGTTTTTATACCCACTAATTTCCCCCTAACAGTGCCATCTAGTCATCTGAGTGGCAAGGCTTCACCAGGCAGTAAATTGCTCCAGGTAACGTAGAAATTCAGGTGAGCCCTTAAAGCAATCACATCACTCAGTTCTGATCTCTAATTACGTAATTTGGTCGAGACCGAGGGTCCTTAATTAGGACACGGGGCATAAACATGATTCCTTGTATGTAAGTGTGTGTGCGTAAGAGAGAGAGAGAGAGAGAGAGAGAGAGAGAGAGAGAGAGAGAGAGAGAGAGAGAGAGCTCGTGGGAAAATTCTTTCTTAAAACCTCTAATTTTATCATGAGAACGATATAGTAAATACTATGCCAGTGACATTTTATGGAAATGTTTAGTAACAGTAAGTAGCTTTACTTAGATTAGACATATTGCGGTGATATACGTGCACGGATATACTATTTTCATTAGTGGGGAGGCGGGAGGCAGTTTTGGAAACTTCTCGCTTTTTGGTTTCCAGCATTCATTTAGGGGCAAGGTTGCTGACCTTATGCTATTTTCCGTGTTACGTGCAACTTGTATACAGACACTGAACTACTACGAACTAATTCACCCTTATCCCATGTAATCGAGCCCTCTCGTCCCTCGTTGTGATATTCCTATATATATATTATATGTATATATATATATATATATATATATATATATATATATGCTCTTTCTTATATATATATATATATATATATATATATATACTCTGCTAAATAACTAAACAACCGGCTGCCGGAAGACTCTGAATGACAACGATAAACCCTCTCTCTTTCTCTCTCTCTCTCTCTGTCTCCCCCTCACTCGTTCCCTTTGTCTCCTCCCTAACACCCCCTCTACTCTCTCTCTCTCACTTCCTCTCACTCTCTCTCTCTCTCTCTCTCTCTCCCTCTCACACTCCCTTTTCTGTCAAGATAGTTGCTTCAATTACATTGCCCAGCATTTTTGACATTTTATATTTCACCCCTTCTCAACCCCCTTCCTATTGGGGCTGAACTTGGACTTAAAGGACATCGGGAATATCACCATTCATCTCAGCGACCTCGAAAACTATGGATTAGACATTAATATCTGTCGTTTTCGGTTATTTTTATGTCACCCTTTCCCACCCCACCCCCGTTGGTGCCACTGATGTCTTACCAACCCCACAGAATTCTTTTCCAAATAGTAATTCATATGTATACCGAAATGAGGTATGATAAATTCGTAGAGTTTATATAGTTACTAAGTCTACAGGTAGAACCAGCCCCGCTTCAGGGAAGCTCTTCCCACCCCCAACCCCCTTTGGTGCCTTTTGGTGCTAGTGATATCTTACCCCCCACAGTGCTCTTTTCTAGCTAGTAGGTCATATGTATACCAAGTTTGGTTGAAATTGTTCAATGCGTTTCATAGTTAAACTAGAACATGCACACACATACTGTATATACATACATACATTCATACATCCATTTATGTATATATATACACATATAATATATATATTATATATATACACATACACACATATAAATATAATGTGTGTCTGTGTGTATACACACGCACACACACATTTATATATATATATATATATATATATATATATATATATATATATATATATTATAATGGGTCCTGATAATTCAATGGTATTTCCGGCTACTTGCCCTTCATGGTCTTTGGTTGAATCCCCGCTCAGGCGTGACAGATTCCACTGAAACAGTGACTGTGATTTAGTTATGGGCCAGTAGGCGGCATGGCTGAGTGGTACTGTGCTCAGGCTACCAGTTGCTGGGGCCGAGGCCGCATTACCCATTTATGTAAGAGTTTATAATATACAATTTTCAGGACAATCAAAAAATATGTTTTACGTAAGGGGTTGACTAAATCACAATACTACGGTTTTTAGTGGCGCAATATTTTACTTTTTACGAAGGATAGTTATGGATATACAGGCGGGTGCAGGATGGTATCCTACTTCAAGTGAACTTGGCTTGACATCCATGGACCGCTGAACTAGACATTAGCAAAGCAAATGAAGACGAGAAAATCAAAGGTTTCGAAGGATATGATCAGGAGGATGGTCTCAATAAAAGCTGTTTATTTAAATCGATTGTAAAAGTTTTGAACCGTCTCTCCTAAGAAAATTTTCAATAAGCTTTCCCTTTTTCAGTGTCCTTGTTAATTACTTCAAAATTCAAAACTTATTCATATGAATACAACTAGTAAGCATATATAAAAAAAATATAAGTATTGGCAAAAATTCTCAAGAAATGAAGGGAAGAAAACGTAGGGTATTGGTTAAGTTTATATCGTGATCAACATCATTGTCAATCTTCTCTGTCTTTCCAAGCCATGGAAATGGTGTTATAATTTCTTAAGGCCTCAACTGTCGCTATTTTATACGATAATGTCATGTAATGATATGGTGTTGCAAGCATAACTTGAATAAACAAGGGAAATGAAGAGTAATTAAGGCTGATTAAGGAAAGCTTCTCGGGTTCGTAATTAAAGTCAACGTCGCTGACGGAGATGAGCTAAAATTGAATAGACGATAGTTTTATTCTTTACTTTAGGATGAAACTAGCGATTAAACATGCAGTATGTTTCTCTCTTTCTCTCTCTCACACGCAAACACACACACACACACACACACACACACTACATATATATATATATATATATATATATATATATATATATATATATATATATATTATATAAATCTATATATAACATATATCGTTACATTTTTTATGCACAAATACAAATATCTCTCGTTTCAGTCTAAACCATTATTATGATATACTTCATTAACAATAACACCATAAAGGTATTATGCAAGATTAAAGATGAACATGGAAGGAAAACAGGAACGACGTCACTTTCCCCTGAGAGCTGACTAGTATTTTGAAATATCTAGGCCAACTCAACTTCAGGATAAGAGGAAACTTTTTTCAAAGCTGAGCGAAGAGAGACCTTGGCTTTAGTAGGAGTCGCTCCGTAGGAAATCTCAGATAAAAAAGTAGGTGTCATTTTTTCATAGGGACCTTTTCGTTTTGGATGAATGGCTCGTGATAAGGATTTTCAGCGGGAATTGCTTGGGGATGGTTGGAATTGGAATTAAACTAATGAATTTGAATGGAATCCTTTGCGTTAAATTCGACATAGCTCTGATAGACAACCACACACACACACACACACACACACACACACACACACACATATGTATATATATATATATATATATATATATATATATATATATATATATATATATACTATATATATCTGCATGCATTATATATATATATATATATATATATATATATATATATATATATATATTTACATGCATTATATTGTATATATATATATTTATATATATATATATATATATATATATATATATATATATATATATATGTATATATATATATATATACTCTTTCTTTATATATATATATATGTATATATATATATATATATATATATATATATATATATATATATATATATATATATATATATATATATATATATATATATATATATGATCTGAGATCAGCTGCATTGACTTCTCCCCAAAAATAATCGAAAAGAAATAAAAAGTCTTGGAAATAACTCATCAGGTGGATCTAACCACATTCCAGCATTGTCACTGAAAACAATCCAAGTCAATGAATAAAATAAAAACACCTGAATCCTCGGGAAAGAAGCCTTAACAAACAAACGCACTGCAAAACTTTCAAAGATGCCATCACTTTCCCATCATTGAAATCTAATGGTGCAAGTTATTTTACCAAATTGCACTGGCCTGTTTCACTAGTATCCCACTTTATTAAGATTTTTGAAAGGATCATTAGGCAAGCAAACGAAAAACATTAAACAAGTAGTGATATTTTACCTATTATCCAACATGTCTAAATCCAGGGAAAATCAGTTATACCTCAGGGATTTAGTCAGAGTCGATGATGACAATCCTAGACTTAACCTTTTGATAAAGTGGCTCTCTTCATATTATGTAAGAGGCTTAAAGAAAAGTAGATTGTGGACTTGCAGGAGCCTAAAAACCATTTGATCTCTAAGTGAATGCATCAAGTAGTAGCTAAAGGAGCCATACCCAAGCCAGAAACTGATAAGCATATTTACATATTCATTAGCTGAAGATTATTATATCTCAGTCAAATCAAACTCTCAAGAAAACCATGAACATTTGCTAAATGAGCCAAGTAATTTCGTTTATCCCCGGGGACAAAGAGGAAAGGTGATAAATCTGCAGACACACCTTGGTAATACTTTATATAAGTTCACTCACTACGTCCATTCACAAAGGAACAGCATTACGATAAAGCCGCACTCCAAAGCCTTAAGTTATCGTCTCTGAAGATCTGCTATGGTTAATTTATATAGATAAAAATGAAAAGCATACAATTTCATTCTATTTCTGCCTAGTTTATCATTCTCTCTCACATCTTTATTAGCTCGACTGAAAGCGCTGGAACTAAGCACTGTAGTGACTTATCATAGCCATGAATGCCACATGGCACTATTGTAAATCTACAAAATCGAGGTGGGTTTGAATCAAGATTTTCTGTAATAACAGATGCTAGAAGCTTTCATTCTCAATATGCACTGTATCATAATGTACCCGAAATATCTGACTCTTCTTTATTTGCACTTACAGTCCCTGACCTAAGGAATTGTCTCCCAAATGTATATTTCACATTCTAAGCTAAGCAAATTTCTGAATACCCTGTCGGATGAGCCACACCGTAGTACCACGGGTCATCCAGCGACCCTAATACAGCCCTCAATTCCAACTGGATCTGGCAATTTGTATCCAATTCTAAAGTCAGATCTGACATAATTGCTTTCTATAACGTCAAATGTAATGCCCAAATCTACACAGGGATGTCCTCGACGAGGTACACTTAGTCCTCGGGTGGTGGAATTATTCCACATTGATTCAACAGGTTATTTCTCTCTCTCTCTCTCTCTCTCTCTCTCTCTCTCTCTCTCTCTCTCTCTCTCTCTCTCCCTTTTTTCGTTAGCCTTTATTTATCTCAAAAAGATTTATTATCGTATTTTTTTGCATTATAAATGCAGACATAAGAGCTAGTAGCTCTTTCGTCTTCCGAACGTTCAGTTACTAAATGTGTTATGTTCAAATTTATTAA
This sequence comes from Macrobrachium rosenbergii, assembly GCF_040412425.1. NCBI lineage: Eukaryota > Metazoa > Arthropoda > Malacostraca > Decapoda > Palaemonidae > Macrobrachium > Macrobrachium rosenbergii. Next base: position 2,152,795 of record NW_027100725.1, read on the forward strand.
GACAGAAGGTAATAATTGTGAAATCTCAGGAAATACAATTTTTCAAGAGATCAACTCTGATATTATTAAATCTGCTCTATGTTTTACATACAGTAGAATCATTCATACAGACAGACAGAATACACCCTTGCACGTATCAGGTCTGGCGCCTGAATGTTCCTCATACTATCAAATTCTGGAAACCTTTTTTATGCTTAGTGAGTCAACTACCTATCCCAACATGGGGCTCCCTCTTGGCTTCAGTGTTTTCTAAAACTATTTATATTACCTACTCTTATGCTTCATTTTATCATTCAAGCATTCCTGACATTTTAGGACTGAGTCAGTTCTCGGTCAATCTTTTTATGATTGAAAAAGATTGACCGAGAACTGACTGATTCCTGAAGAGCCAGGAATGAATGTGCGATATTATGTTTGAATGATAAAATGAAACTGCCCAGTGGAGAAAATATAAATATTTTTAAAACACTGAAACCAAGAGTTAGCCCAGTGTTTGGATAGTTAGTTAATTTACTAAGCAATTTGGAAACTGTTTTAAGATTCATTGCAGCTGAGACAGGTTGCATCAGCAAGATCAACAACACAAGACCAACATACTTGAAAGAGCATACTGCCACCGATTACCCACTATCATTTTCTAGGAACCAAAATGTTTTTACGTAGAAAAACGGCGAGGTGTAAAACTGATAACAATAAATTTCATTAGGAATGAAGAGTTTTAAATAAGCCTCTGAGGACTTGACTGTAAGCGAACAAAATCGGGAGACCACCAAGTCTTTTAATGAAAGATCTGATTCACGCAAGGATAAAATGAGAAAGGCTACGATGCTTGAACACGTTATAAAATCTCGGCTTACATAAAGTAAATCTAAAATTGTAAAATGTGTCGGAGCGAGCGAAGGTAAATCGCGCATTTTTTACCGAATTTACTTTCCAAGCGCAAACAACCGTCTGACTCAGCGCCTCATATTCATAAGTAAAATATACAGCCACGATGAGCTCTGAAGGCCTTCTTCATCTTTATTAAGTGTCTGCTTTACAGCCTGAAAACTCAGTGTTCAAAAGAAATATTCTTTTCTCTGGAATTCAACGCGAGGCAAATTTCTGTCCTTAGTACAGACCACCTTGCGTGTGTGTGCGCGTGCGTGTGCGCATGCTTAATATACTGTGTATATATGTATATATATATATATATATATATATATATATATATATATATATATATATATATATATATATATATATATATATATACTCATATATATACTGTACATGTGTATATATATGTGAGTGTGTATACACACTCTCTCTATATATATAATTTATATGTATGTATATATACCATTTCCCCTAGCATGGACTTGCTCCAAGCCACAATGAGACAAATGTCAATGCCACATTTCTACTTTTATAACTTAATCTAGGATGTCCCACTATGAAAAAATATCCCGCTCCCCACAAAAAAAGAGTAGTTGCTTTTGATGCCTATACATATGGCTCATTAGCATCGTGAAACCCTTACAGACTTTGCCATTCACCTCCTGCTTCCTGTACACGAAAGACCATCCAGATTCCAGATCAGTACCTCCTCCACTACAACTGCACAACACCTACTAAGTCTTCTGATCATCAAACTTGACCTCTGTAAGGGCACAATTTCATTCCCATAATCTCCACTATGCATCAGTTATAGCTAAGCCTCTGTTTGGTGACTCACAAACCACATGCCTACATTTAGAAGATGGAGATGCATCGTCTGCATACGCAACTAACTTGTTTGCTAGACTAAACAGCTTATTTTGTGTATATGATATAAGAGCTCTTCCCTGAGGATCAATGACTGTCACATTCCTGTAACAATTACGGTGTCACTCAACAACACCTATTTGCAGTCTGTTAGTAAAAGTTCAAAGTCCTTCAAAGAAGGCGTCGTGCTTACCCCATATGAAAAATGGGAAAAGAGCACGTTAAACGAAGAAGAAGAGTAAAAGTTCACTAATAATACTCATTAGGCTGAGTTTGAAAAATACGGTCTTATGATTAACAGGGTTAAAAAGAGCACTAAAATAAAGGACAATCAGATGAAGTTCTTGGCCAGATTTTATGGATTTCTGTAAAACTATGGAAATTAAAAGCAAATGGTACTCAAAACGTCTGAAAATATGAGGATTATATAAATTTGTTGGTAATCAGCTGGCCATGAGCTAACTTTCCCACATCGTGCTGATGGAGTAACAAGTGTTGTAATTAAGCCTCAAATTAATTGTTTGTGTGTGTCTCTTTGTTACACGTAATAGATAGACAGTGGAATGTAGTGCAGTTAGAGCTTAGCTTGGGAAATAAACAGTATTATGTGAAAAAGGGTGGTAAGTCGGAATCTTTTAAAAGTTGTGGATTGTGCTGGTATTGCGCTACCAACGCCTAAGACTTCTGTAGCTGCCCGTTATGATCTACAACTTTTGTAGGATCATCGATATCAGCAAACAACCTGGTGCTGTTAATGAAAGACAACAGAAGAGGCATTTATTCAGCCATGCATCAGTTCAAAGACAAATGGATTACAGTATGAATGAAAATGTGTAACTGCTCGCCTTTCTTTGACTTTCAAAATCGTGCCTGAACATTTTTCAAATTAAAAAAAATGAAAAGATACAAGTGAGAATGTCTCCCTTAAAACCTCTTTGAAAGATATAAAGAAGAATATTTTTTCTTGATACCTAATCAAAACTGCAAGCTTGACATGAAAATAACCATTCCTACTGACATATACATAGGCGCTAGGACTTAGGAATCTCACGTAGTTGAAAATAAGTCTTCCACGAACAACCTAAATTTTTCTCCAACTCCTATTAGCTGGAAGGATAGAGGAACACTTCCTACTACTTCTGACCCTTTATGACCTCCCACACTTCAGGGACAATGGGACCAAACGTTCAACATACATCAAAGTCTTGAGTTCTACATGGCAGCCTTGGTTAGGTCGCCACAGGTGCATTTCCATCATTGTCATGAATGTCTTCATGACATGATTTAGGAGCTTTGGAAAAATGAGAGGTTATTCAGTGAGTTATGATGAAACGGAAGAAATGAAATTAAGAAATCTTGTTGAAGATGACATGGTCTCTGTTGTACTGTACTTCGTAACATGAAAGAACAAACCACAGATATAACAAATATGAATCTACCAGACTTTGTTCGTAATAACACACGCCGAGAATGGCCTTACCTAACACGTCAGCATACACACATACACACTCATGTATACAGTATATATATATATATATATATATATATATATATATATATATATATATATATATATATATATATATAATGAAATGCACTATCGCACCGTATGTGACCTAATAGGATCTACATAGAATTTATAATTAAATATATATATATATATAACATATATATATATATATATATATATATATATATATACTCATTATATATAATATACTGTATATATAATTATATATATATATATATATATATATATATATATATATATATATATACTATATATCCACATAACATATGAAATATATTATAAAGCAGTGTAAATTTTCTATAATATCCTGTGGCTAGACAGTAAGAAGTATAGTTCAAAACTACCGATTATTCAAAAGCAACGAACGCTGGCCGTTGTTCGACTGCGCAATGAGAATGCTAGAAGCCCGTAAAAGTCATTAGTGAGTGATGTGTCAAAGTGTTCACCCACTGCACGTCAAGGAGAGATACAAACAACGAACTTTATAAAATTCATCAATTATGTTAAAAAAAAAAAAAAAAAGCCACGCGGACCATTTTATCGAAACTGCCATTAAAAATACAACCGGTAAATTTTACCAACCTAGGACGACAACGAAAGAGGAGAGCCTGGTTATCTATTATCGCCTTCATTATACAGTAGTTAACAGTGGCCAAACCCCAAGAGCCTCTTACCACAAGATAAGCCACAAGATCTACAGCACACCCAACCTGGTAGCAGCGCTAGAAACGACAAACAACACCGCCTTAGGAGGACCGAAAGAGATTTACACGATTTAGTATATATATATATATATATATATATATATATATATATATATATATATATATATATATATATATATATATATATATATATATATATGCTCAGGGTAATTCTCACAGTAAAAACTACACCGGGTACAGTGCAACGAACCATCGGAGGCCTGCGCCGGATCATAGAAATCAAAGGGCCATGCCTCAATATTTTGCAGATGTCCGCGACATTGAGTCACCCTTACTACAGCTAATGGGATGCTCACAGGTCATCAACAGAGAAAAAAACGTTGTCTTTTTATAGCCGAAGCTTCAAGTTTCGCCCCACATAAACAGATTCTAAATATTCAGTAAGAATAAGATCTCATATTCCCCTCCTGTAGGAGAAGGAATATGCAAGCAAACGGGGACTAGACAACGGGCGCCCACAAACGCCGGACTCACCGGGCTCTTCAAGGAACCCGAGGGCTCTCAGCTAGGCCTAAGTTACATAACTTTTTAAGGATTACAGTCCGTTAGTCCGAAGGCCCGATAGTCCGAAGGCCCGATAGTCCGAAGGTCCGATGATAATGAGTTGGTATTTTTATGGGTGTTTACTGGTTACGAATTTTGCCGTATTAGCTAGTGGAGGGTGGGGCTGATGACAGTCCGTCGGACTATCGGGCCTGCTGACTTTCGGACTATCGGACCTTCGGACTATCGGGCCTTCGGACTATAGGGCGGTCACCCTTTTTAAGCCCCCGGTGCCCAGCCCAACACGAGTAACAGGCAGTAACCAGTGGCTGACATCTGCATATAATATGCCTTCAAATATATTATATAAACATAAAATTTAGATGCACAGACACCTGTCTCTCTCTATATATATATGTTTGTATATAATATATACTTAATAATAATATATATATATATATATATATATATATATATATATATATATATATATATATATATATAGATAGATAGACATAGATAGATATAGACAGATAGATCGATAGATAGCTGGACAGATATTTGTATTTTACACACAATTACTAGTACATGTATGCTATTTTCATACATTATCACTGTTTTGGACGTTTTTCAGACATGGTCTTGTAAGATTTTATGCAATTAAACATAATTTTAGGTAAACACTATGCACACTGCATCGGAATTTGAATATTTATCTAAATATATATTTACAATTCTGCACTGCCTTTCCTTTAACGCACGTTCTTGCTGAAGCTTCGGCCTCAAAGAGCGATCCATCTTCTAATCCCTGGACCAATCACGACTCAGGTCTCACGGTCACTAATGTCTTTTCCATCAGCAAGATGAAACAAAAAGGCTGTAAATCTAGATTGTAAGTTAGCAGTCGCTTGCAAATGCCACAGATTAACGAAATGGTTGCCGTGACAAAGAACAACAAATGGAAGAAGGAAGTCTGTATTTTTCACGAAAATCTGATTCACGAGAATCGGGAAAAGCTCCGACGATACGAAGATTCCAGCAGAAATTTACTGATGTCAATAAATCAGTTGTTTTCACTGTAAACTATTTAAAAGAAAGGATGCACGCATCTTTTTCTTACATTTCTTTATTTTCATATACTTCTCTTTATTTGTACGATTTTTTTGTGTACTTTTTTATTTTTTAATGTATTTAACTTGAATTTTACTTATTTTCTGTTATCTTTTTTTATTACACACATATACATACACACATATATATAAGGGTAATATAGCACAATATTCTTAAAATCCTAATACAATCTTTTCTGCTTTTGTTAAACATAAAAGTTCCATTCTAATTTGCAATACGTTGGATATGCACATTCTTAAAAATAAAATAACACTTTGCTGCTTATATTCAATTTATCGAATATCCTTACTCTAGTATTTGTAAAATAATGTGTTAATGAATAAGAACAATCTATACGAGTCAAAAGAAATGAGTTTTATAGCAGCAAGAGCAGGGGGAAACAATAATCAGTCTCCTACTTCACTTTCTTCTTTTAACAGCAAAGAACTGGGATATTTCTTGACAAGCTGTTATTAGCATGCCGCTTCTTAACCGCCAGTTTGCTTCTATCCCAGATAATTGATGGACAGACACCTCATACCGTCCTCTCCTCAGCAGGATGACAGAAAACGACGTGCGCTGAAACTTATTATAAGCAATATTTGGCCAGTCCCTGCCTTGTCACCATCTAATCAAAGAAAATTTCTATTTTTGTGTGGTCCACTCATCATCAGCCTGACCTAGAGGTTCGGTTCTATAGGAAGTTTTAAAAGGGCTGAATAGCTATAAGAAAAAAAGTACGACACGTCATTTACAGTTCTCATTACAGAACATAAGCCAATACCTTGCACTAAGTTCATATATTTTCAGTACTCTGTTGCGAGAGAATACTCCTGTACCAGTCCAAGAGTTGTTATGGTGTAACAACGTCTGCAGATAATCAAAAGCCCTGAGTGGTCCCTTTGTAGTCACTCCAGGACGACAATTGCTATTTGGGATTCAATGACGAGAGAGACGTCACAGCGCCCTTACAATACGAGAAGCTTGAGACTAGTTTCATAGTTGGTGACAAACGGAGCCATCCCACATATCACAAATTTTACTCGAACAGGTACTCTAAACTTGGGACTTCACCATGGTGACACCGGTTTAGTCGCTGGAATTTCGTCTTCTGCGTGGATAGTTGTCTTCTGGTGTATATCAGAATGGCATCCCTTGCATTGTCATTGCATTTGTCCAATCATATCTCGTAAAGCTGCAGATTTAGCAGTCAGTCATTACGAGTTGGAATTAGCTCCTGTAATCTTCCAGTTAAGTGTAAAAATACTTGATATATATTGCTTTGTTGGTCGTTGATACTTTAAGTTCTATTGCTGGCCCCTATCTTTCAGTTGCTCTTATCGGTAATGCAATAAAGAGTATACCTTAGTTTTACCAGACCACTGAGCGAGTTAACAGCTCTCTAGGGCTGGCTTGAAGGATGGAGCCCCATTTTTATGTGGCTAGAACCAATTGGTTATAGCCACGGGACCTACAGCTTATTGTGGAATCCGAACCACATTATCTCAAGAAATGAATTTCTATCACCAGAAATAAATTCCTCTAACTCTTCATCAGCCGGCCGGGTTAGTATTCTTTGCAGTGCATTATTAGTATTCTGGATATATATAATATTTAAAACTCTGTTTCCTCATAATTACATCTGTTGAATGTCTCTCTGCATATGAGCACCCTTGAATGACTATCATTATTGGTGAAAAAAGGCACGTTAGCAAAGTGATTATCACCAGAGGAAAATACCATGATGAATGATGTTCATACTTAAAAAATGTTTGCACCCAGAAAACTGTGAATACTAAAGATTGCGCATAGAAGACACAAGCATTCTTAATACAAAATCTGCAAGATGAGGTAAAATAGAAAAAGACTGTGTGACTGGAATATATCTTAAGCGTAGTCGGAAACGGTTCCGTCAACGAATTCGTGATTGAGATTGTCACGTTTTCCATGCGACAAAGCAATAACTGAATTGTCTAATCAGTAAAAGTAACGACTGAATGTAGTTAAATGTATTGACTGCTATTTAGTGGTAATCAACTATACTTGTTTTCGTGAATATAAAAAGGACGTTAGAGTAGTTCTTGGTTAATCTGCTAATGTAAATTTGATGCTTTTTTTTTGAATTTCAAAGTATTTAATCCTTTATTATTCTCATGTAATTCTCAGTACTTATTTTCCCTTTTAAGAAGTTGTATCGAAGTTTGGCAAGGCGCTAGAATACCCCTGCTCGTGACTTCATGGAAAGATATATTTTTTTCTTTGTTTTATCCAGTTCACGTAATTTTCCTAATCGGAAGTCGTATCTGATACATCCCTCGTTCTTACGTGCGTTCACCTTTCCCTCTTGCCTCTAATTCAAACTCTCTGCGCTTAAACGTAAACTCCATTTTCATAGCCAGTTCTTTGTTATGTTTGTTTTATATGTTTGCATAACTACGATAGAATAAATGTTTATCATTGTTGTCTTAATTATCATCACTGCTTCCAGTGCCGTGGGATACAAAGGACCTCTGTGAAATTCTGCCACTCACATCTCTCATGTGCTTTCATTTCTACAAGTCTCCACTCATCTTTACTTTCTCTCTTCAGAGTTTTCATCCAAGTAGGTCTGGAAGCAGTGATGATAATTAAGACAACAATGATAAACATTTATTCTATCGTAGTTATGCAAACATATAAAACAAACATAACAAAGAACTGGCTATGAAAATGGAGTTTGCATTAAGCACGGGCGTTGCAGTGAAAACGGAAAGAGAAGATCACTGCATGCCGTGAACAAGGCTGAAAGAAAAAATATATCTTCAGCGAAGTGCGAAGCGAAAATGTGCCTTTGTAAACTCGATACAACTGCTAAGGAAAATGTGCTGAAGAGCATGGTGATAAAGGATTAAATCTTTGAAGTCAAAAGCATCAAGTACGATGGCGAATTGGCAAAATTTCTGGCGTCTTTTATATTACGGCGCAAGCGATTGATTACCACTAAATAACGTCAATACGTTAATACACTGCTGATTGAACAATTCGGATGACTAGCGTCGCGTGGCTGTGACAATCTTCAATCACGAATTCGTTGAACCGACTTACGCGCAGATATCAGTCACAGTCACTGCTACACTCATCTTGCGAATTTTGACCAAATGCTTGTGTCTTTCTATGCGCAATCTTAGCAGTTTTTCTGAGTGGCACATTTTAAGTGCGAACATCATTCATCATGTTATTTCTGGCACGTTTGCCTCACCGGCTGTGATGGTGTTCAAAGAAGACAACTTTCGCTGCTGAAGAAGACATTCAACGAATGTAGTATGAGGAAACGAAGTTTTAAGCGGAAGATACTAATAATGCGCTGCCTTTAACGGCACCGGCTGATGAAAGAGTTGAAGGAGCCATTTTCTGTTCATTTCTTCAGACAATATTTCGGATCCCACAATAAGCACTAACGAATCCGTGACTAGTAACGGTGATTCTTAGCCACATAAACAAGTCTGTCCTTTCGGGCCGGCACCTAGGAAAACTTGTTAATCGCTCGGTGTTCTGTTAAACTAGGTATACTTTGTGCATTATAAACAAACGACAGACGGGACCAGCGCTAGAAGACGGTATCGGCGACAACTTTGCTGCTCAACTCAGTGACTACGCCCAACAGGCCACGAGGCTTAGCCAACTAAGTATGACTGCTAAATGCGGCACCTGAACGGACAAATACTAACGATAATACGAATGCCGACTACGATATACACCGAAGACAACTATCACGCAGAACGAGAATTCCAGCGACTATTGATGATATAATCCCCAAATTTGGAAGTACCTGTTCGGTAAATTGTGAAGGATGTGCATTCAATTCTCGTATTGTGTTTGTCTTCTCTCGTCATTAATCCCAAATAACGGAGTGACTACAAAGTGGCACGTTACACCGCCAACAACAACGGACTGTGAAGTATTCTCGCGGCAAATACTGAGCTATGAACCAGTGCAGGTATTGGCAATGAGCTGGGCAAATGACGTCATTCTTTCTTATAGCTATTCGGCCGCTTTAAGGCACTCACTATGGGTTTCAGACGCAGGTCAAGGCTTTGATGGTGCCACACAAACTGAAATTTTCAACGACCCAGATGAAATGACGGCTGAGACTGGCCCAAATATTAGCATAACTCGGCGCACGTCATTTCTGTCCTGCTGGCGTGTGCTGTCCATCGAGCCAGCTGCAAGGACAAACAGCGGCGGCATGTAACGGCTTTGAAAACTATCCCAGTTCTTTTGCTGTTAAGAAGCAGTAAGAAGACGTGTTCCCCACTGCTTTCTTAACGCGCAAACTCATTTCTTTGACTCGTATCTTGTTCTTATTCATTAACACGATGTTACAAATGAGGATGTTCGATAAATTATAAGCAACAAAATACGACTTTATTTTTAAGAATGTGCATATCGCGTATTTTTAAGTAAAATGGTTTTTTATGTTAAAAAGCAGAAAAGATAATGTTAAAAGCTGTTATTTAAATACATATATATAATGTATGCCTGCTATTATTAATGACAAAGATAACGAAAATATGTAAAATTCAAGTTAAATACGATAAGAAAACACGCAAAAGAAATGAAGAAAATGAAAATAAAGAAATCTAAAGAAAAGATATCCACTAACATAGTTTACAGTGAAAACAACGATTTATTGACATCGTGCTTCTAGATCTTCGTATCGTCGAAACTTTCTCGTAATCGATTACAAAGCGACTATTGACCTTTAATATACGGCTAACCGACTAGACAATCTGTGGCATTGCAACGACTAACAACACAATCTGGGCTACAGCCTTTTTTGTTTCTTGCTGATATGAAGAACATTGTGTCGGTAGAAAGATGGATGAGAAAGCATTTGACAGGTAAAGGCAGTGCAGGAAGTAGCAAATGCTATATTTGAATAAATATTCAAATTCCATGCGTGTTCACATGTGTTACCCTAAAAATTATGTTTGGTGCATCATACACAGATTCGCTCAATGCTGAAAACGTCCCAAGCAGCTGATAATGTAATAAGTAGCAGCATCTTACTAGCTAATTGACAACCTACAATGTGTCAGCTTGTCTGTCATTCTGTCTATCTGTATCTATCTTTATGTCTATCTGTCTGTAACTGCTATGCTGTATATATATATATATAATATATATATGTATATGTATATATATATATATATATATATTGTATCACAAACGCTATATATGAGAGAGACGAGTATGTGCGTGCGTCTTTTGTATGTTTATGTATACTGACATATGCAGATGTCAGCCGCTGGTCACTGCCTGTTGCGAGCTGGGCGCCGACAAAGGTGACCGCCGGCGATGTCGAAGGAACGGCCCATGTCGGTCGTAGTCGAAGTCGGCGATGATCCGACGGCCTGTCGGCAACCGGTAGCTTGCACCATGCACGCGCTTCGGACTATCGAGACCTTCGGCTATCGGGCCTTCCCTGGACTGTAATCGCAAAGGGCCCATGTGACTTAGACTGGCTGAAAACCCTCGAGGTTCGCTGAAAGGCCCGGTGATGGCATTTGTGAGCGCCGCTCATCCGTCCGTTTGCTATGCGGAAGAAGGCTATATGAATCTTCATTACTGAATGACCCAGAATCTGTTTATGTGGGGCGAGCACTGAGCTTTCGGCTATAAGACAACGTTGATGTTTAATGACATCCCAGTCAGCTGTGTGCCAACTAATGCTGGACATCTGCCTGTGAGCATGGCCTTATTTCTATGATCCCGGCACCAAATCCAATGATTCAAGTTCCTATTGCATGTATGTATGTATATGTATATATATATATATGTATGTATGTATGTATGTATGTATACTAAATCATTAGTCTTTCGATCCTCTAAACATTTGTCATTTCTAACACGCTATACTAAGACGAGTTTATCTGTGGCCTCTTCAAAACTCTTGAAGGTTTGGCCCTGATACTACAATGTAATGAACCTCTGGCTAACAGGCTCTCCCTGCAATCGTCTAGGCCGGTGTAACGAGACCTAAAACCTGTTCGCGATGTTTTTAGCATAATTGATAATTTTAAGTTCGTTGTTATATCTCTCACTTGACGTGCTGATGGTATTTTTTAACACGGCATCGCTCACTATTGTTTACGGGCTTCGCTGATCTCGTGCCAATCGGTAACGACAGCGATAATCGACAGTTAGGCTGAAAGTAACAGAGATATTATAGAAAATTTACACTGCTATAATTCATATGTTGAGTATGAATATATCTCCTTAATATATGCTGCTATATGTATATGTATATATATCTCTATACTCTTATATACTAATTACTATATACAGTATATTATATTTCACGATAACATATATATATATATATATATATATATATATATATATATATATATATATATATATTTAATTATAAATTTATGTAGATCTATTAGGTCACATACGTTGCGATAGTGCATTTTCATTATATATATATATATATATATATATATATATATATATATATATATATATATATATATATATATATATACTGTATACATGAGTGTGTGTGTGTGCGCTGACGTGTGTTAGGTAAGGCCATTCTCGGCGTGTGTTATTGCAGACAAAGAGTCTGGTAGATTCATATTTGTTATATCTGTGGTTTGTTCTTTCATGTTACGGTAACAGTACAGCAGAGACCATGTGTCTTCAACAAGATTTCTTCATTTCTTCCGACCTGTGCTCACTGAATGCTCCATTTTCCAAAGCTCTAATCTGTCATGAATTTATTCATGTTTAATGATCAAAATGCACGTAATGACTATCAAACTGCCATCTGAAAAACTCAGACTGATGTATATTGTTCGTTTGATCCCAGTGTGTGAGGTCACTAAAGGAATCAAGTATGAGAGGTGTTCCTCTTCCAGCTAATAAGTTGGAGAAAAATTTGTTCGTGGAGAAAACATTAATTACTATTTGCGACAATTCGTCGCGCTATATTATAATGATCAGTGAGAATGAGACGACTTTTCATGTCGAAGCTTACTGATCAGATGTCAGAAAATATTCTTCTTTATATCTTTCGAAGGTTTTTATGCTTGTATCTTTCATTGCAATTTGTCGTTCGGAGCTTTTATTTTGAAGAAGTCGAAAGCGACGATTTCATTCATACTGCTGATATCATTTGTCTTTGAACTGATGCGCTAACGAATAAATAACATAACATGTTGCGATAACATTGGCACGGCACCGGGTATTTTGCGTTATCGACGATCTACAAAGGGTGTGAATCATAACGAACACGGCTTCTAAGTCTTGGGCGTTGACAACATCACCAGCAATCACAACTTTTAAAAAATTCACCCACCCTTTCACATAATACGTTGTTTCAAGCTAACTCTGCTACGCTTTACATTCCTGTCTGTCAACCGATAACAAGACACACAAGCTGAGCAATTACAACGCGTTACTCAATCGGCACGATAATGAAGATTAACTCATGGCCAGCTGATTTTTAACAAATTATATAATCCTGCTATTTTCGAACGTTTAATTACCATTTGCTTTATTCATAGTTTTACGAAATCATAAAACGTAAACTTTTCATCTGTTGACTCTTGACACAATTATCTTTTATTGTCATAGACCGTATTTTGCTATTATTATTAGTGTTTGCTCAACAACCTGCTTTCGTTTAACATCTTCTTCCCATTTTCGCTATGAAGACAACACGACGCCTTCTGAAGAACTGTTTTACCCAACGAACTGCAAATAAGTGTTGAGAAACACCGCGTATTACGAAATGTGACAGTCTATATCATATGCGCAAAATAGCTGTTTAGTCAACAGGCTGAAATTGAATTTAACATGTGCAACTGTTTATCTCTCTCTTCTAAGTAACAGGCATGTCTGCAAACAGAAGGCTTGTAACTGACCGTAGTGAAGAAATTGTGCCCTTACAGATCAGTTGATGATCAGCAGAGTGACTAACAGGAAGGCTGATATCTGGAGGTCTGGATGATACTAGAATGTGCGGAAAGTATGAGAATTTCACGATAGCTAATGAGCCATAATATGAGCATCACTTTAACACTACTATTTTTTTTTGTGAGGAAGGCTTGAAATATTTTTCATGATGACATCTAGATAGACCCAACAAAGCAGAGAAATGGCATTGACATTTGTCTCATTAATGACTGAGCAAGTCCCATGCTTTGAGAAATGGCTATATACATACATATAAATTAACTGTATAGAGAGGTGATGACATGCACTTGCTCACATATATACACATATGCAGTAATATATGCATATATATGTATGTATATGTATATGTATGTTGCTTTATGCTGTATGCTGTATATATATGCTAATATATATATATATGCATACATATATACACAGTATATTAGCATTAAGCACTGCTGCACACACACACAGGTGATCTTAGAGGACAAATTCTGCCTCGATGATATTTCTTTTAATTTTGCTAATTTCGAGCTGTAAAGCAGCATAATAAAGAGAAGGCACTGAAACATGTGTTATATTTTACTTGTGAGCTATGAGCACAGTCAGAAGACCTTTGCTGAAAAAGCAAATTCGATAAAAATATGGAACTACTTGCTCGCTCCCTTACAATTTTATTTACTGTAATAAGCCGAATTTATAACAGCTTCATCGTAACCTGCGCGTGAATCAGTCTTTTCATTAAAAAACGGTGTCTCCCATTTTGTTTAAGCTTGATCGAAGTCTCAGAAAACAATAAACTTTCTTCATTCTAATGAATTGTGTTATCGATTTTACCTTTTTCGTACGATTCCTGAAAACTGTTAGTGGTAATCGATGACGTACTCAGCAGTATGTTATTCTTCTTCGTGTTGATGCTGCTGATGCAACATCTCGCTACAATGAAATAACAAAACAGTTTCCCAGAGAACAGCAATAAATTAACTAACTATCCAAACATGAGCTGCTGTGATTCAGTGTTTTCTAAAACTATTTATATTACCTACTCGTATGTTTCATTTTATCATTCAAGCATGTGCACTACATTATTCTGGCTCTTTCGAAATCGATCAGTTCTCGGTCAGTCTTTTCGATCGCCCAAAGATTGACCGAAAGTCTAAAATGTCGGATAACAGTGTAAATGGCATAAATGAAGTATAAATAATTTTTAAGCACTGAGAAACAGAGGAAACTTATGTTGAATGGAAATAGTTGACTTTCACTAAGCAGGTTTCCAGAAACGATAATGTGAGAGGCGCATTCGGGCGCCGGGCCTGACTTGCATACGAAATGTATTCTATGCTGTCTGAATATTGTATGTAAACATGGCTAGGCCCCAGTATCCGGGATTGATATAGCAATGCCCTGCAATTGTCACCTTCTTGTCTTAATAAACCCCGAACATAACACGACTGTCGCTGAGCATTCGAAAAAATACCCAATATGTATGTCTGCATTTGCTAATAAAAAATACGATAACAAATGGCAGTAAACAAGACTGGCAAAAGGAAGAAGAGAGAGAGAAGAGAGAAGAGAGAAGAGAGAGAGAGAAGAAGTAACCTGTTCAATGAGGTATTCACAAGACTAGTCAGTTCATCCTGTGTAATTTGAGCATTACAACTGACATTATGGCCAATTATGTCAGATCTGACTTTTGGGAAGCGGACCTGGCTGCCAGATCAGCGGAAGTGAGGCTTTATGATCGCTGAATGACCCGTAATTACTACGGTATTATTATACATTTGAGAGAACTGTTGGAATAAAGAGACTTCTAGTGCAAATAAGTGATGTTTGGTACATTGGAAATGCAGTGCATGAAAGAATAACTAGCATCTGTTATTACAGAAAATCGATTAACCCACCTCATTTAATGAATTTAATGGTGCCATGTGTCGCTTATGATAAGTCGCTACGATAACTAGTTCAGCACTTTCAGTCGGCTAATAAAGATGTGAGAATGATAACTAGGCGAAATAAATATTGTATCTTTCATTTTATCTTATAAGTAATATAGCGAGTAACTAAGAGTTAATAACAAACTTTAATTTTTGTTTTCTGCTGTTCGCTTTAATGAATGGACATGTGTGAAGACCTACTAATCATTGCAGCAATGTCTGCGAATTTATCACCTTTCTGTCCCGAGACAATTACTGGCTCGGCTAACAAATGTTCATGATTTTGAAGTTTGACTGAATAATAATCTTCAGCTGTCAATGTAAATATGCTTGTAATTTCTAATGAACATATGGCTCCTTGCTACACTTGATATTCACTTAGAATCAGAGCAGTTTTGACTCCTGCAAGTCCACAATCTACACTATTTAAGCCTCTTACATAACTGCTGAAGGCCACTGTCAAAGGTTAGAGATTGTCATCATCGTGACTCTGACATATTTGATTTTCCTGGTTGGGCATGTTGAGTGGCATGAGTAAGGCTGTGCTGCTGTTGTCAACACTGTTTGCTGCCTGGCTGATGCTGCAAAATCTGTATAGATCTGGATACTAGTGAGGCTGAGCATACTATTGTAAAACCAACTTGCCCATTGGGTTTCAATGATGAGGAAAAGTGATGACATCTTTTGAATTTTTACGTGCCATTGTTTATTGAACTTCTTTCCCCGAGGGTCAGGTGTTTTTATTTTATTCATTGACTTCAGTTAACGGCTTTGGAAGATGTGGTTAAATCCACCTGTAGTTATTTCAAGACTGTTCTTTCGATGGCCTGAGGAAGAAAATCAATACGATCTCAAATCTATATATATATATATGTATATATATGTATATATATATATATATATATATATATATATATATATATATATATATATATATATACATATATATATATATATATATATATATATATATATATATATATATATATATATATATATATATATATATATATAAATATATATATATACACATAAGTATTTATGTAAATATATATATATATATATATATATATATATATATATATATATATATAAATGCATGCAGATATATATACATTATATATATATATATATATATATATATATATATATATATATATATATATATATATATATATGTATTATTATTGTGTGTGTGTGTGATTTATCGAGCTATGTCGGTAACGCAAGGCCATTCAAGTCGTGGTTAATTCAATTCAACCATCCCCAGCAATGCTAATCTTGTCTGGCCGATCATCCCAAACAGTCTGTAATGACGCCTGCAACAGTTTCTACGGGTGATCTACTAACCAGGTCTCTCTTCGCTCGGCTTTGAAAAGTTTCTCTTATCGCGTGCTCAATCATGGTGGCTCTCGAGGCTCGCTTCCGTAAATCTTAATCTTGCATAATACCTTTATGTGTTATTATTAATGGTAATATAATAAACAGTTCGGTGGAAGATATTTGTATTTGTGCATAAAGTAACGACGATATGTGTTATGTATAGACATATAGCTATGCTATGTAAATATATATGTATATATATATATATATATATATATGTAATAAATATTATTGTGTGTTTGCGTTAATGAGAAAAAGAGCTTATACTATGTTTAATCTTAGTTTCGTCTAAAAATAAGAACTTATCGTCTATTCAATTACAGCTCATCCGTCAGCATTACGAACGAAACTTTTCGTAATCGGCAGCAATTACTCTTCATTTCCTTGTTTATTCGAAGTATGCTGCAGCACCATATCGACCCATGACATTATCGTAAAACAGCGACGATTGAACGCTACTCCTGTGAAAGACGACGGCGATGTTGATCACGATATAAACTTAACCAATACCCTACGTTCTTTCGCGCCTCGTTTAACCGGAAATTTTGCCAATACTATATTTTATATGCCACTATTATTTATATGAATAGATTTTAATTTTAATGTGGAACGCAAAAGCTTGATGAAAATTTTCTTAGGAAGACGGTTCTTTTGATCGAACTAAATAAACAGCTTTATTGAACCGTCTCTGATCGCCGAGCCTTTGATTTTCTCGATGTTTCATTGCTGTAATAATGGTTCGCAGATCCGTAGTCATCGGCAAATTCGCAATGGGAGCTACCATCACTGCACCGCCTATATATCCATAACATCGCTCGTAAAAATGAAAATGTACGACCAAAAAACCGTAGTATTAACATTTAATCAACCCACGTAAAACATATTTTAATTGTCACGAAGGCTAACATATTATAAACTCTTACATAAATAGTATTAACCTCATTTAACTATTATGAAACACAGTACCACTCAACCATACCTACTGGCCTGTGTCACGGTTTGTGTTTCAGTGCTATTTTTGAGCATGAATTAACAAGAAAAACTCAGTAACCAAACCTACAGTATCCGGAGACCCGATATAATATGCTATGTATGTATACCTTATATATATGTATGTATATATATATATAAGTAATGATGATGCGTGTGTGTACACACAGACACACGTATATTATAATGATAATAATACTATATATAATATATATGATATATGTGCTATATACATAAATGAATGTATGAGCTAGTATTACTGGCAACATGGCTGCATTAGTGAGCTAACCAAGCAACATACATATGACCTACTAGCAATAAAGAGTAGTATCACTAGCACCAAAAAACACAGTTAGTGAGAAAAGCTTCCTGGCAATTTCAATTCTTAGACACCAACAACTATATAAACTCTACGAAACTATCATATACCTCGACTAAATATATGAATTGCTATTTGAAGCGAATATCGGCTGCGGTAGTGAAAAGAATGAGCATGTAAATAACCGAAAACGACGAATGTCACAATCAAAATTTTCAGTATGTGTGATGATAGAATCCAAGTTCAACCAGAGGTGAAAGTGAAGAAATATAAAATGTCAAAAATGCTGAGCAATAACTGATGCTATCTTGTTTGAAAAGAAGGAAGTCAATGATGAAGAAGTGAGAAAGAGAAGAAGGACAAAGAGAACGAGAGAGAGAGAGAAGAGAAGTTTGTAGGTTTGTCATTCAGAGTCTTCCGGGCAGCGCAGGAGTTTAATTCAGCTAATATATATATATATATATATATATATATATATATATATATATATATATATATATGTATATATATATATATATATAATATACTATGTAGGGAATATGCTTTCAACTTGGCAGAGCTCGATGGATAAGTGAACAGATTCAAATAATAGTTCAGTGTTACTAAGTTGCACGTGGCTACAGAAAATAACAGCAGGTCTGCTAAATGATGAAGCAGCAGAGTTGAAACTGCCTCCGCTGAAATAATTGCTATCCCGTGCATATCACCACTGTGTGTCTGTCAGCAAGCTGCAGACATAAGCTGTTCCAGCAAAATGTCACGCACTGTGACACTATGTCGTTCTCATGATAAAATTAGGGTTTTGAAAATTTTCACGGCTGCTATGCTATATATATGCTCTCTCTCTCTCTGTCTCTCTCTTGCACTGCTGCTGAGGAATCATGTTTATAACTTGTCGTCTCGACAAATACGTAGTAGAAGATCAGAACAGTGTGACGAAACCACCTGGCTCTTGCTGCTGGTGGCTGCTTGCCGCTCGAGCTGACTTTAGATGCTGTTAGAGAAATTGAGTGGGTATAAAACGAAAGTACTCGTTACGGAATAATTCGGTGAAAAAGTTTGATTAAAATGATAAAAACTTATGCTTATTTGCCAGTTGACCTGATACGGCGTGACATTGTTTATTGTGTAATATTACATGTAATGAGCTTTACGCAAACGATGGAAAAAGCAGGAATGAAGGTAATGTTTTTCGGCAATCGCTCACACTTTATAACCGGGCCAGGCACAACACTCGAGGCTGTAACGAACTGACTTTGTGACCAGTTCTTGTCTGCTATTTCCATTTCATATTACCAAGTACTGAATTCGACTAGCAGTTTCTCAGTTACAAAGTTCTGGAAGAATTTATGCTCTTTTACCACATTCATCATCATATATATATATATATATATATATATATATATATATATGTATATATGTAATAATAATATATATATATATATATATACAGTATATATTGTATGTGTGTGTGTAGATCTACTGTCTGTAACTTTATGCATAACGTTCGAACCCACATTCGATATGTCAGAACAGATCATGATCTTACTGCATATATCAAATATATATATATATATATATATATGTATATATATATATATGTATATGTATATATATAATATTGTGTGTGTTTATATATACATCTTTAACAATTGCAAACACCATAGAATTGCCTCCAACAAGAGTTCAAGTAAACACAGGTAACAGAATATTTCGTTGTGTTTTTATTTGTGCCTCTGGCATTTGATAAATTGCAACGACTCCATCGGCCAGCAATGACGCCAGTAGTGTTTGTCCGCTGAAACGGTATGGCTCGTGTGTTTGTATTTGACCATTTCGGGACTCATGTCGTTACTATGTCTTTGATTATTATGTCTGTATTTATACGCAAAAGCTTTCCCACTTTCCCATAAGTATGCCGTTTTTATTTAATCTGTCGCTATTGTACAAAGGAAAGAAGCAGTAACTTTTGTTGTAATGTTAAATATAAGAGAGCATACATCCCGAGTACCAAATTATGCAATGCTATACGGTTATTTTCGGCCGATAAGCGAAATATATATTTATGCGGGTAAGAAGTTACTACGCTCTTTCAGGCAACAGGCACAATACGAGACAGCTTCGAAATGAGGATGAAGTTACAAAAATAGATCAGATATTATATAAACTGTCCTGACAGAGAAGCCCAGAACAAGAGCAGACAGGTATCTGAAACGCTATATTCATAATGATACTTGAAATGTATTCATGACAAGTAATTTATCTCAGAACGACACACTGCTAGTAATCAGTAGATGAGCAGGCACAGTCTGGCACAGTGTGACTTTTTTATCTGTTGAAAAGTAGTTAAGTCGTTGTTGTCCACACTAATTGTGCTTTGTATTCTATGCATGCCTGAATGCACGAAAGAACAATAAAGGAGGAGGTAGGAGAGGGTGTGGATGAGAGAAGGCGATAACCTGCTATATGTTATATATGTATATATATATATATATATATATATATATATATATATATATATAAACGATCCTTTTAATATCATCACTCTACCTCGGAAGGAATATATTTTCATATATGATACCGAGGGTACAGTTGATATAAGTCCATGAAGATCGAATCAACGACGACGAAAATCACTACAATGTTTCTGGTCGACGGTATGAGTGAATCATCTCCCCATCAACTTCACCGTCAGCTGAAGTACCTCTGCCATGACCGACGATGTAGTCTTGGACCTGCGTAGCCGTAACCATATTCTTTATCATCACCGTGATTCATATGCAATCAGAAGCTACAAACGTCCTTTAATATCAATTCACTCTGCCTCCGGAAGGAATATATTTTCATATATGTTACCGAAGGGGAATTTTTAGTTGATAATAAGTCCACCGTCCCGTGGGGTCGAACCAGCGACGGACGAGGAATCAGGACTACAGTGACACACTAACCAGTCGGCCACAAGAGAGGTATAAGTGAATACCATCTCCCATCAACTCACCCGTCGAACTCAGGTGTTTTACGTTTGGAGACGATATCCACCCACCTCTGCCATGTTGACCGTGTAGTGCGTTTGTCGCACGTAGCCATATTATGACTATTTATCACATCACCGTGATTCTTATACAATCAGAAAGCTACAAACGTCCTTTAATATCCAATTCACTCTACCTCGGAAGTAATATATTTTCATATATGTTACCGAAGGGGAATTTTTAGTTGATAATAAGTCCACGTCCCGTGGGGTCGAACCAGCGACGGACGAGGAATCAGGACTACAGTGACACACCTTGATCAGCCACAAGAGGGTATAGTGAATACCATCTCCATCAACTCACCCGTCGAACTCAGGTGTTTTGCGTTTGGAGGCGATATCCACCCACCTCTGCATGTTGACCGTGTAGATGCGTTTTGTGCGTAGCCATATGACTATTTATCACATCACCGTGATTCATATACAATCGAAAGCTACAAACGTCGCTAATATCAATTCACTCTACCTCGGAAGGAATATATTTTTCATATATGTTACCGAAGGGGAATTTTAGTTGATAATAAGTCCACCGTCCGGTAAGTCAGACAGCGACGGACGAGGAATCAGGACCGCAGTGACACACTAACCAGTCGGCCACAGTATAAGTGAATACCATCTCCCATCCAACTCTCCCGTCAAACTCAGGTGTTTTGCGTTTTGGAGACGATATCCACTTACCTCTGCCATGTTGACCGTGTAATTGTGTTTGTCATGCGTATGCATGTCTATGACTATTTATCACATCACCGTGATTCATATACAATCAGAAAGCTACAAACGTCCTTTAATATCCAAAATTCACTCTACCTCGGAAGTCCACCGTCCCGTGGGGTCGAACCAGCGACGGACGAGGAATCAGGACTACAGTGACACTAACCAGTCGGCCACAAGAGAGGTATAAGTGAATACCATCTCCCATCCAACTCACCCCGTCGAACTCAGGTGTTTTGCGTTTGGAGACGATATCCCACCCACCCCTCTGCCATGTTGACCGTGTGGTGCGTTTGTCGCGCGTGGCCATATTGACTATTTATCCATCACCGTGATGTGAATCGCATTGTGATAAACTGGTCATAATATATTTCGTCGCGATAACCTGTCCAGCTTGCCGAAGATGGCCGAGACCGGCAGTGGAAGATATTATTCGCCATGCTTGTGACTTAACTGTTAGTGTCACTGGTCACGGTCATCGTCGCTGGTTTGCATGGGACGAAAGTAAGGCGGGCTGTTAACGCGCTTTCTGTTGTATATGAATCGCGACGATGTGATGGTCATGGCTTTACGTGCATTAAACACACTACCGCAGTCAGCATGGCGATGAGTAGTGTAAGTCTCCAACGCAAGCTGCGGAGGTAGTGATGAAGATATTATTCATATACACTCTGCCGACTGGCTGAATGTTTTTAACAGTCTATTCGTCGTCTTTATTTTACCAAGAAGCCCTTCGGCAACATATAACTCCGAAGCAGAAAGTGAAGTGAATGTTAAGGGCGTTTGCTGCTTTCTGACAACATATGGTGACGATGTCGATAAATAGTCGTAATATGGCTTTACGTGCAAACTTTACGATCGGCATGTTTGGAGTGAGTGAATATCGTCTCCAAACGGCTACCTGATTCGACGAGTAGCCAGAAGATAATGTTCACTTATCTCCTGTAACCAACGACAGTGTGTCACTGACGATTCTCGATCCTGCTGAACTTATTATCAACTAAAAGACTACGCCCGATGACATATAATATTCTTCCGGAGCAAGTAATTGAATGACCAGAGACGTTGTAACTTTCTGATGTAGTCGCGGTGATGTGACAAATGGTCATGGCTGTTTGCGTGAAACAAGCGCAGCGTTATCGTCTCCAAGCACTGTTTACCACGAGTTCGACAGTGTGTATTCGCATACTCTCTTGGCCGACACTGGCTGGTGTCACTGTGAGTCCTGATTCCTCTCGTCTGAACGATATGAAAACGTATCAGCTTCGGTGGCACGCTATAGCAATATATTCGCTTCCGAAGCAGAAGCGGAGGCAATGATAAAGAGACGTTTGCTTTGTTGTATGAATACGTGATATAAATAGTGTAATATTTACGTGCGACAAGCGCACTACGGTAGCTTTATGTTTGAAGGTAATTGGTATAAATCTCCAAGCATAAAACACTGAAATTCGGCTGGTATACGCTATCTTGGCGGCACGACTGTTCGAAAATGTGTCACTGTAGTCTGATTCCTCGTCCGTCACTATTGCAAGACTATTATCGGCAAAAGTATACGCCCGATGGCGCATATGTAATGTATTCGCTCGAAGGTAAGAATCAATTAATTAAGGACACACATCTTTCCTGATTAATATAGTCACGTGATGTGATAAATAGTCATATATATATATATATATATTATATATATATATATATATATATAACATATATATATATATATATATATATATATATATATATATATGTTATGACCCTAAAGGTCAGTGGGGTCATAATCACTTACTACATCTGATTTAAGAACAGCGTCATATCATCTTACATCCCCAAGACCCTCCTGGTAGCAATGTCCGGTACTGGGTCAGCACATTCTTTCTCTCTCGTCGACTCCTCTCATTGAGTCTATCCTCAAACAAAGGCCTACTGGAATAAAACGCCGAGATACAAAACTAGACTTTATTTGCAAATTTTACTAAAGTATTTCAGAAAGGCCTACTGGAATAAAACGCCGAGATACAAAACTAAACTTTATTTGCAAATTTTACTAAAGTATTTCAGCAAAAGCTTCGGTCATGAAATGGAGTGACTCACACCCCATATAAATGGAAATCACGACTAGAGGAAATTCAGACTCACAATCCATCGAATTAATGATTCTTGACCAACCAATACTAGTAACCAACACCCTGGTCACCAAACAAAATAAGATGGTCATAATTATTCTAGACCAAAATAAATGTCATAGAGTATGTTAAAAGAACACCACTTCCAAAATATTCGTCCTCACAGGAAGAACCCAGACTTCCTGTGAAAAGAAATATATAATATATATTAAAACCTAAAATGGTGTATGAAAAAGACATCTAAAACAAAAGAATGCATAATGGTGAACAGAACGGGAAAATGCATAATGGAGAAATGGAGGAGTTTCACTGCGACACAAAAATGGGTATTCCATATAATGTCTGAAAAGTTATAAGTGTTAATCAGTTATCTTACCCACTTCCTATGGCCGCACACAAATGCTCTCACAGTGGCTGTTCTTATTCACTAACACTGCACCAAGAAACTAATCACTCAACATAATCAAAGTCAACAGCCACTGTATGTTTTCTCTCACATATAATATACCATTAGAAATTACACCTGCCTTGCGCACTCATAATAACCCCTCCTGGAAGGTGTGGCGACCCCGGTTCTAATGTTTGAAGGATCTGCGCTTCCCACCAATCTATCACGCTGTCTCTCTCCATGTACTTTGGCCATGATCAGAAACAAATGAATGCATCAGATACCCACTGTGCAGTATCAAACTGTGAAAATACTCCGTCAACATAAATGCACCTGCATGAATATACTTTTCCCATGCCAGCACATGATTCGCTACAGACTTAACATATATTTGTACAAAATCAATACTGTGCAAACTGTTCTTACTCAATATCCATCAATTTTTCCTCTTAAGAAAAACATTCACTGAAGCAATAAAGCTGAAAGGAATATTTAATTTCATAACAATCACAACACATCTTATTCTACCCTTGTCAATGAGTGAGGATTACAGAGAGCAAACTATTTAAGATGTAACTCATACCTAGTTCCTATGTAGTTTATCTAAATTATTTTAGTGAGGCTTTCTCACCTTTTTTCCCCACTCTATAGTCTCTTCTGCCAGGACTGACCTTTGTTACCTTCCTGGCTGAAAGAACAAAGCTGTAGCCACTATCTCCAATTACCATACTGTTGACTGAGCTACTCAACAATGGACTCTCTCCAGCAAAACTGCCCTCTATATACAGTATAGCAAATTTGTAAAGTAATTTATATTCTTCCTAACGCATAAATCTGAATTTTTTTAAATAATTGTGGCTGGGAGGGTGGCTGCAATGAAAAAGAACTCAGGTTTTGTTTGTTGGAAAAATACAAATTACTCTTAAAAATTTGCTATTTGTTCCCATAAATACTGAACCTTGTTCTCATAGGAGGCTCAAGCCCATTGGTGGGAGTGAGTCTGGTATCTTTAAAACCGATTGTTTGGTTCTACCACATGAGAACACCTTCCTGGTCTAGAAGAGTGGAGAAGCGATTCCACACCATATTAACTGAATATATGGGATGTTACAACTACTAGACTTTGGGTATAAAGTAATGAGTTTTGCCTTTATTACTTGATTGAAGGTTGAGAAGAACCAGTATGCATGAACAATAAAACTAGCTATTAAAACCCAGTTTTTTTTTCATTGTCTATCCCTCTCTCTCCTTGTCAAGAGAGAGAGGGACATACAATCAATCTACAAAAAGAAAAGATGGACAGGATACATCTTTTCATGCACTCACCTGCGATCCTCGTCCATCAGCATGCACCTGCTTGCTACCCGACCTCTGCCCTTTGAGGAGAAAGGCGAGAGACCAGCAACTCGCACACCCTCTTGCTTACCGGATACCCCAGACAAGATGGTACTTGTCCCCTTACAGGAGCAAGGTCAATTAAACAAATTGTTAGTCAGCCACCAGGGCAGTGTCCGGGTAACAAGCTGGTACATGCTGAACGGATGAGGATTGCAAGTGAGTTACAGAGAGATCCTGCCCATCATCTTCTTTTTTGTAGATTGATTGCCTGCATGTCCCCTCTCTCTCTTGGATGCAGCTAAACTTATGGTTTTAATAACTAGTTTTACTGTCTCTGATGCTTATTGTTCTTTAAACCTCTTCAATAGAAGAAGTCTAACATAACATCCCATATGTTCAACACAACAAAGGTATGGGAATCTTTCTCTGCTCTTCCAGACCAGGAAGGTGTTCTCTTGTGTGGGTAGAACCAACCAGTCGGTTGGAAAACATGGAAAACATGTCCAGGACTTGTGGACAATGTCCTGAAGGTAGAATGAGGTAAATGTTGTCTGATGCGACCACACCCTTGCCTGTAATGCCTGCTTAACGACAGGTTTTTTCCAGAGTGCCAGGGACGAGGCCATGCCCTAACCTCGTGAGCTCTCATCTGGACCATAACCAAGTCTTTCTTGGCAGATGATGAGATGAGTATGCCTGTTTGATTGTCTCACGAGCCAGAAAGGGATCGTGTTCTCGGACACCTCTTTCTTGGTTGAGCCAGTACTAATGAAGAGGTCGATACTCAGGCCTGAGATGTCAAGTTCTCTTAAAAGACAGTACCACAGCATCCTAACTGTACACAGTAGCATCTCCTCCTGATCTACCAACAAAGTCTTCTAGGAGGGGATTGAAAAGGACTAGAATCTGACATCAGGGACCAATAGATTCTGAGTCTTCGACATGAATTACGGAACAAACTTGAGTATAACTGATCCCCATCCACTCAAGTGCTTAACATCAAAAGAAAGGCAATGAAGCTCGCCTACTCTCTTCTCCAAAGCCAGAGCAAGCAAGAAAACAATCTTCAAAGTCAGATCCCATTCTGACGACCCTCTCAGTGGCTCGCATGGGGAGGGAATTAGGCTCCTCAAAACAAGATTCATGTATCACTCAGGAGGTCTGAGTTCCTGGGTGGGCAATACTGTCTCAAGTTTCTCAGAGCATGGAGATCTCCCATGAGGAAGAGAGATAAACTCCCTTAACCTGTTAGCGTCCCCCTGGACGACCTCACTGCCAATGTACCGTCAAGCTTTTTTGTAGTTAGCGGTCATCTCACTGATGATAATACTTGTAGTTAAGTGTAGGAATAGGAATATTAATTAAATGATGGAATAAAAAACAATTAATACCACTATTATTTTATTTCAAATACTACATAATACTGAATGAAAAATGTTATACATACATGCACTATTATCACACTTAGAATCAATGCCCTGTAAAATAAGTGGACCTATAAAAGACACTCATTTCACTTGCACAAGTGATCAAACCACCTATGTACTACGTGATTGTGGTGACAAATGTTTTACATTCTCATCCAGAAACTGTCTGCAAATCTGCTTGTTTCTTTCTAAGGTAATCAATGATTTCATCATCAAAGTATTTCTCAATATATTCTAATGGGTTCTCTTTATCCTCAACCGTAAAATTTCATGCCGGGATCAGCAACAAAAGCTCTCTCTCTCCCTCTTGTGTTCAGTCACTGGAATTAATGACAAGTCATCTTCCACTCCACTATCGGGAAGAAAAGTTAGTTCTTCCATATCGTTCATCACTGGAAGATTCGAACTAGAGCTCTCATCATCAAATAGGTCATCAGTATCAGACTCTTCATCTAGTATTTGATTGATCTCATCTGAAGAAATATGCCTCCTCTTTAGGACACTCATTGTGAAAAAAGCAAAAAAGTCAACCTGTCTCGATAAATGCCGTACCTTAAGCGTGCTGAAAGCAAACCAGCTTTCTAGCATCAAGCGACCACCAGAGAAAAACGTTGCCAGGTTGCAAATAGAAATTTCCTTTTTTTGGCAAATAAATTTCCACTCTTGCTTCATTGCTGAGAGTGTTGCAAATGATTGTTCTACGCTTTCTATACATGTAAACGCGATGTTGTCAGAAAGGCTGGGACTGATGGCTTGACACATGCATTTAAAGTCTTGAACGTAATATCCCATTGAAGATGGTACCAAGTAGATCACAAAATGAACGTTTTATTGCGTGGGTGACGCTTAACCCATTCCTGTCCAATTGATTTAACTGTATCTCTTATAACAACCCCTAACCCCTTCTTTTCTGACTGACAATAATTTCGTAAAAATTTGACATTTTTTTCGTCGTCTGGTAGGGTAAATTTTTTATCTTCGGACAGTTGGTGGTTTCCATAGGCTATAAAGTTTATATATGGACCGTGTAACTCAGGCATCGATATACGCCAGGCAAACAGTGGTTATACTATCGTTTTGAAATATTTTCATAAATAAATTTCTCACAATGAAATCAGCTGATCCTACCCGCGTTTTCTAAAAATCTCGTATCTTACACTTTTTTTTTATAAAATGTAGGATTACATTATTGGAAACACTCTGTTTGCATCCTCTATTTTCTGTAAATTTTTTTAGTTCCTCTACTGTGCACCACGCCAAATCCATGGTGTAGTAAAATTCTCACAATGACATCAGCTGATCGCACCCATGAATACTGGCAGAAAATAACTTCTGTCAGAGACCATCAGTTTTGAGGTTGGGTAAAACACGATGGCTGTTTACATACAGTTGCACGTCAATCGAGAACAGTAAAAAAACGCAATTTCCAACAAACTCTTACATTCCAAAGTTTTTACAGTAAAACTAGCGGAAAGTGCGCTAGTGCATCACATAAGAGACGTCTGGATTTTTTTTAGGCAGGGCTCTGAATCTCATTTTTCATTATCATATATATCGATATTTAGAGAATTTTGTTTGCTTTCTCATAAAAAATAATTCATTCACCTAACTGTTATAGCTTTTTGAGCTTTAACGATATGTTGACAACAGTAACATTTTTTTGTTTCAACAGCTTATAACGTCAAAATGAAACTGCTGTTACCAAAAGCCATTGTTCTTGACTCACTTTATTCCTCAACCTTTCCTCTACATTTTGTATATTTACAAAGTAATTTCTATGAAAACCTGAGGTAGGGCTCTTCAAAAAAAATTTCTAGCGATAATTCACCGTATGCCTGGCAGCGGCTCTGTTTCTTACCCAATTTTTCTATCAATTTTTCACCAACTGGACTTATTCGTTTTTCATTGTTTTATATAAATCCGATATTTAAATTTTCTTGCTTTCTCATAAAAAATAATTCATTCGCCTAACTGTTATAGTTTTGAGCTACGATCAACAATGTTGACAACAAGTAAGTCTTTTTTTTCGTTTGATCAATTTATGTCAAATGAAACTTTTGCCGATTACCAGAGCCATTTTTCTTGACTTTCCTTTATTCTAACTTTTCCTCTAGTTTTTCGTATATTTACAAAGTAATTTCTAGTGAAAAATAACCGAGATAAGGCCTTCAAAAAAATATTTTCTAGCGATAATTCTCACCATAGGCCGGCAGAGCGCTCTGTTTCTCACCCCTCTTTTCTATCAATTTTTTTCACCAACTGGACTTATTCGTTTCCATTGTTTTATATGTCAATATTTAGCGTGGGAATTTTATTGGCTTTCTCATAAAAAATAATTCATTCGCCTAACTGTTATAGTTTTTGATGCTGGAATAATAATGTTGACAACGGTAACTATTTTTTCGTTCGATCAATTTATAATACAAATGAAACTGTTGCCAGTTACAAGCCATTTTTCTTGACTTTCCTTTATTCTTCAACTTTTCTCTACTTTTTCGTATATTTACAAAGTAATTTCTATGAAAAATTTTGAGATAGGCTCTTCAAAAAAATATTTTCTCAGCGATAATTCTCACCATATATTCTAAGAGTTCTCTGTTTCTCACCATCTTTTCTATCAATTTTTCACCAACTGGACTTATTCATTTTCCATTGTTTTATATGTCAATATTTGGGGAATTTTATTGGTTTTCTCAAAAAAATAATTCATCAATTATCTGACTTTCATAGTTTTGATTGTTCGAACGAAAATATAAAAATAAGTAAAGAAATTTTTTTGTTAAATAACTCACATTTCAACCTGTATTTAGAGGGCTGGGACTGGGACTTATTCTGACTATTCCACCATAAAATATAAACATTTAGAAAAAAAAGGACAGCAAAATGAACGTTGTTGGCATTTAAATTTCTATGTTTTGCTGAATTTCGAAGTAATTATTTTCAGGACTGATGCGCCCCAGACACATTGGGGCTCATGTACCCTCAGTGATGTGATAACTATACAGATATGAAAAGGGTTAAGAGGTTAAATCTAAGAACTTGGCCATGGGCACACCTGTAGCCCTAACTGGCAGAGACAGAGAGGCTTCTCTCAGTGAAGAAAGACAGAAAGTCCGCTACCTGCTGAAGAGTTGCTCTGACTGGAGAGACATCTCGCTGATGACACCAACTAAAGAAGACAGCCCATTTCCCCTGGTACACATCTGCTGAGGATTTTCACATCTGGTATCCAGACATCTTCACTCTGCAACAAAAAATCCTCTTGCTCACAAGAGCCACTGGGTAGTCTCCAGGAGTGAAATGCCAGCATTTCTACTGCCTGGTGATACCTCTCAATGTGCTGCTGACACAGACACAGAAGGTTGTGCCACAGGGGAATCTCTCTTGGAACCTCAGATAATGGAGCTAGCAGGTCCAGATACAACTGCATGTGGCCAGGGCCACCAGAGTCAAAATGAGATTCTGGGTAATCACCCCCCTGTTGGTCACATGACAAATCAGGCAAAATGGAGGAAAAGCATATGCTACTAGATTATCCTGTGGGTGCTGGAAGGCGTCCTTCGTTGCAGCTCGTGGTTCTGGCACAATGGAACAGAATACCAGGAGCTTTCTTTTGTACCAGGTTGAAAATTTGGAGCCCTAAAGCTCAAAGTCTCTCTCCGCAATGCCTTGGTGTAAAAAGCATGCTGTCCCTATCACCTGACTCTGGCTGCTGAGCCTGTCCACAACTGTGTCCTGAGAACCCGGAATGTACCCGATTGACAGCTCTACCAAGTGCGCTACTGCCCTCGCAAGCACCTACACTGCTAACCTGTGAAGCTGGAAGTACACCAGTCCCCCTTGCTTGTTGACATATACTGTACTATCACCCTTAGGTGTTGCTGATCATCAACACCATGGAGTGCCCCATCACTCGATCCTGTAACTCCTGCAGAGCCGGGAATAAGGCTTTTAGTTTCAGGACACTGATGTGGAGATGCTTGTTGCTTTGGTCCCATGCACCTGAAACCAACAACTCTTCCAGGTGTGCATCCCATCTTTTCGGTTGATGCATTCTTTGGAAGGGGACCACTCTCTATTAGGAGGTTCCTGTCTGACTGATCATCAATTTAAGTCTCCTATTTCCTCCAACAGAGGAACAGAGTGAAAGGAGGGTCCCTCACCATAGACCAAAACTCCTTTAACTCCACTGAAGGGAGTAGAGTTGAAGAAGCCCATGAAGGACCAGCTTCTCTAAGGACAACAGGTAACAAGAATAACCTGACACTGCCAAGCAGGATGTCCTTGTCAAGACAGGAACTTCTGCACTACCTCCCTTAACTTGCTGATGTAAGAATCTGAAGGGAAAACTCTCACTGCTGCCATATCTACCAGCACGCCTAGGCACTTTACCCTCTGTCTGGGCATGAGATTCGATTTCTTGAAGTTGATTACTAACCCCAGGTTGTGACAAAACTACAGAAGGCGATCTCTGTCCCAAAGCAACTGTGGCAATGGGCTCAACAGGACCAACCAATCATCCAGGTACCTAAAAGACATATCCTGTGGGAATATTAATATAGTTGAAATCAGTGTGAACGCCATGAACACCAAGGGGGCTGAGAGCCTGAAACAAAGTTTCTTAAATTGGAACACCGTCCCCAATCCTTTAAATTCACCAAAAGCATGAGGTTGGCCCCCTCTAATGAAACTGAGATCTGAGCATACAATCACCATCTTGCACCAGGTCTGGCGAATGAACCAGTTCAATGGAGAGTTAATGACTAGCCTCCAACTGCCATTGCCTTCTCCACCAGGAACAGACAACTGCAAAACCCTGGAGACTGGTCTTTCATGACTTCCACTATGCCTTTCCGGACTATTGCATTCACCTTGTCTAAGTGGCGAGATCCTTCTGTGAGCCAAGAACATATGTCTGGAATCAGACCGGATTTGAGAGTGAGGTGGCAGAAACTCTCAGGGTAGTAGATACCCCTCTCTGAAGGACAGGTCTCCTCTCTCATGTAGCTGCTCTGTTGTCCCAGGTCTCTACAGCTACCCCCAGACCATTGGCAGAGAGGGTACGTAAAGCTGCCCCTGGTGTTCTCCTCCTTCTTCTTACCCTTGTTCCCCCTTCCTAGGACAGGAGGCTAATTGAAATGGGCAAGGCTGTGTACCTTTCACTACTGGGGAAGAAAAATGGGGTACCCCTTACATGGGGCAGTAAGTCTAGGACCTTCTCTGACCTGAAGAGGATGGGCCAGCCTGACCTGAGGGTTGGGCTGCAGTTTTGCTGTCTGGTGGGTGGGGTAGGTGACAGTTGATTCCTCCAGACAGCATCGGGTCTCAACAATGATACACCTCCTCTGATGTACAAACCCAAAGAGAAGCGATCCTGCCACTGTAGGGACCAAAAATCCAACCAACAGATTGTCTGGAATGCTGCCATGGCAGTGAGTTTGATCGTTCTCCAACTGTGAGAGAGAGAGACTCCTCTGCACAGAGACGGTCCAGTGAAATCCCAGACAAAGGACGTCTCAAGTCTCTGGTTAACCTGTTTAGAAAATTGGCAATGGACTTTCTCCCAATGGAACATAATATTTCCTGACAAGCCTGAGGTGGATTTAAGTCTTAATGGGCGGCCGGACTGAAGAGAATTCTCTTGCCCCAGAAACACCTGGTCTAAAACCACGTTGGCAAGCATATACCATTTCCGACTAATTGGTTTTGCATTTCCTTCCTGGGGTCCCCAAATGTTTAATGTCGGCAGGGCAGTCAGAAGGGACAGGCCACAGTCTCTGGACACCGAGATGATTAAAATGACATACAGTTATTTCCCCATTACAATCTCTTTACGTTACAAAAACCCTGTTTTTCTTGAAAAACATAAAATGAAATTTGATTTGCCTAGTATGTGTGAGTTTGGATATTTTACATGCTATGGTAGCCATAATATACTATATCCACAGCCAGAAGTGGTTTTTGACTATTAAGTTTATTTTCTCTGCACTCAGCAACTTCCTTAACAGTTTTAATCATGTTTTATTCATTGATAAATTGTTGGAAGCTATGTGTGAACTATAGACCTAGAGGCTAGCCTAGGTGTTTCACTCACAGTATCTATTCAAGTCAAATGGGTTATTACAGCTGTATTTGAGATAAAGGTAACAGTAATTAAATTGTTCGGGGACTAGAGAGGATCCATTTATACTGTACAGTGTTATTATACCGATATATTATCACGCCTAATATGTATAAAGATCGTCATGCCTGTAGGCGGCGACTTCTCAAGAATGAGCTGATTCAGCCCACTACTGAAAGGTTAAATTAAGAAATACTTTTTAGTTGCTAAAAGAAATGAGCGAGTAATGGAATTATTATTATTATGATTTTGAACATAAATGTAAAGCTTTTACAATGGGTGATAACATGTTTGGGTTAAAGTAAAATCCCTCACAATTATAAATTAAGCTGTTTCACGGACCTTTTAGTTTGAGAGATCAAAGGAAACTCTCTCTATCTCTCAGCTCTCTCCCACGAATCTCATTTGTTTCTCAACACAAACTCTCTATCTCTCCACCCAGTATAGTCATATCCTTCAAAGAAATTGAATTATGGAGCACAAATATAAAATTAAGAAAGTTCACAGTTTGAATGAATGTGCATTATGTCAAATAAGTGTAACAATTTTTTTGCTGTGCATGATATAAAATACCTTTTATTACAAGTTTAGTTTATTCTAAGTATGATTAAAATAAAAACACTTCTAATCAAAGAATATTTCATCTCTAATCACCATAAAATATTTAAAACCATATTAAATATAAATTGACAAAACTCCAACAGGTTGCAATCACTGATGATCTTGAAATTCTTGTGTTCTCACAATACAGCTCCCTTCATTTTTAAAAATAGCTGAAAATGCAAATCAAAAAAATGAGAATCTGCAGCCGAAAAAAAATCAGACTTGTTAGGTCCGATGCTAAAAGTACCTCCCCCAAAAAAATGTAAATGTGTGTTTGTGTCAGATGACAAATCTCATCATAACACCATAACACTAACACACACTAACACGGGTCAAATCTCGTCAGAAATTGTATGTCTCAATTCCTAAAATCATTCGAAAACAAATGATTAAGAACTTCAACATCTAGAATGAACAAGAACCAAAAAAAAAAACAAATAAATATCACATTACAAACATCAACCCATTTATCCCTCTAACTATCGGTGCAAACGTTCCATTAAAATATATACAAATGTTCCATTGGCATTACTTTCTTTAACTTTAGAACAAAATGATGTAAATAGCTAAGTAAACCGTTGGACAGAAGAAATACCAAAATAAATTTTAACAACACATACACATTTTTACACCTCCGTCTCCAGTTAAGGTTGAACTAGGCTTAGGTCTTTGTAAAACCCTGTACCATGTGAACAAACAAAACAACACACGGCTGAAATTCCTAAACAATACAAACACAAACACCCCGTACAAAAAAAATGAATACATAAATAACAATATAAAACCCTCGATGACTTTCTATATAGTTCCCCCGAAACAATGAACAAGGGAAATGCTACACCTACGGTACATTTCTGAACCCACTCACACTGGAATGTAGGGAAAGGGTCCAGTATTTACCTGAAAAGAAAGAAAGAGTAATGTAAATGGAAAAGCTCAACAATTAACAAAAAATGAAAACTCGTGTTTGCCAAGACTGATAAGTTTTGTAACCCGACAAAAATAAAGGTGATGTTAGTGACCTACACTATATAGACGGAGAACATTATAGGCAATATTCTTTTAAATATGGTGCTACTGGGATCTAAACTGAATTACATATAGAATTTAGGCCAAAGGCGAGGAAATGGGACCTACATTCAGCGCTGAAATGGAATTTAACAGTAAAAGGTTTGAAATGTGTAACAGGAGTAAAACCTAGCAGTTCCACTATGAATCAACTGTTAGGAGAGGGTGGAAAGTAAGATGGAAGAAAGAGAATATGAAAGGAGGTACAGTAAAGGGAACGAAAGGGGTTGCAGCTAGAGGCCGAAGGTATGCTGCAAAGAACCTTAAGTAATGCCTTCAGTGCAATTCATACCTCGACGGCTCTATCCCTCTAAGGGGCACTGGGATGTAAAATCACATTGACCTTATTACCTAGTCCCAAAGAGGGTTGGGCAAGCAGAATGGAAATTAAATTCATTAGAATCTGATAAACAGAAGCACTCAGAGAGTTCCGAAGACTGATTTTGACATTTGGCATGAATTAGACCCATGGTTGTTACCTTGAATATAAAGGAATTAAAAGAAGTGTTCCATTCTTCGAATTACAGAAACAATGCTTTAGTTAGAGAGAAGTACATAAAGTGAATATTTAAAAATCACGAAAACTGCAATCTTGATCATTATTTGTAAAAATTTTAACAACAACTATAAAAAATTTGTTTCAAAGTTCTCCGAAATTATTCAGAACCCTTACCCGTGTTGGCTGCCATATCCGCCGGCAATAATGTCCAATTACAAGTCTCTCATTTTCGCATTCAACATCAAAAGGTAGATTCATGATATGATTACTTTATGAATTATTCTCAAAATGAGCCGTGCCCATTCTTCAAATTAATTAAATTAAAAAAGAATAATTTACGCTAATACTATTAAAACTAGCATTTGGTAGTGAGATTTATCCACAAATGCATACACCATTAATATATATATATATATGTTATATATATATATATATATATGCCGATATATTTTAATTGTCTATATATATATTTTACTGATAATTCTTGTTATATGGGGTATATATATATATTCGTGTTTATAAGATTACATGTATATATGTATATATAGAACACATTATATATGACTTTGTATATATGTCACACAAACATGCATAAATAAATAAATATTATATATATATATTATATATATATATATATATATTATATATTTTATATATATATATTATATGTTTTATATATATATTATATATATATATATATATATATATATATATATATATATATATATTATATATATATATATATATATATATTTTTAGAAATATGCTTTACAGATGTTATCGTGGAAAGTTCGGTGCGAGATGGTACTGATGGAAGTCATCAGTTGCAAAATCTTTGTATTCAGCAAATAGTTTGATTCCTCAGCTCTCTGCGCGAGAATGCTCAGCAATATTGGAGATCAGGTGATCTCCGAAGCGTTATGTATATTCGTGAGTACGTGCGTTACTTTGATCTAGATTATGCCAAAATCTGCCTAAAAAGTGAGTTTGATCGTTCATTAACGTGACAGAACTGCAGTTGTCCAGTCATAACTTTGGAGTGGTTCCAGGCTTTGAAAATCGGCAGATAAGGTAGAGTCTCAAATCTCTGTTTTTATGGGAGAAAATTGAACTTGTGATTTTTACCATGACTTTCTAATCATTATGAACTTGTGAACTGGTGTGGGAAATTTAATATGAATATTCATACCTCTTTTATATTTTTATTTTGTTGTGTTACGTTTGCCATATCTTGGCTATGCATTTTACACTTTCCATTATTGTGTTTTGTATTTCATATATTTTTGGGAGTTTTCTATCATGTTTAATTCTTTCGACAGATGTCTGTGGACTTTGTTTTGATAAAGGGAATAACATGTGGTAGACTGTTTTTTTTTACATGACTTTTAGTTATTGATTTGGGAGTATGTGTGATTTTGGGTATTTCCAGGCTATTAGCCATAATGAGACTTCTTTAATCAGAAGTGCTTTGCAGTTTAGAGTTTAGTTATCTGACTCGATAATTCATTTATTATGCATTTTAATCTTTACTTTGTTTTATTCATTTCTTGTTGGGTTATTTGAATAATAAACCTATTTTTGTAGGAACGATTGTGTTTCTTTAAATAGTCCATTTAATTGCTTTGGTGAGAATGAGTGAGGTCAGGGAGAGAGAGAGAGTCGATACACGGTGAGAGAGAGAGAGAGAGAGACTGAGAGAGAGAGGGGGAAAAAAAATGCGAGTGTGATCATGGGTTGAACCTTTTCACGTCTTTTTCCTGAGGTCGGATCGCTAAGATCATGCTACGTACACTTCTAAAACAAGTGTTGATCTGTTCCCTGTAACAAATGCAAAAATAATAATAGTGATCAGGAAAAATCTTTCGCATTAAATTCTTTGAAAGTTAAACTTTTATCCTTGATTTGACTACTCTATTTAAGTGATTAATAAAGACCATCCTATATAAGAACAGTCTCATTATTAATAAGTGTCGGGTAAGTGAGAATGCAGCTTTACTGTGTGCTAACAGCTTCACTCAGCGCTAAATTTAATGAAAAGTAATATATGTTAAATCATTTATCAAGTGAATAGGGCCTACAAAGATTCGTAGTTGGTGCGATAAGATTCCATCTAGGATTCTAAACAGTCTTTGTAGTCGAAATACTTTTCCTTGCATGAAACTATCATGCTCCGTGAAATTAAGTGCCCGCTAATCTGAAGAATGACAACGAAGGCAAAAAAAATCACAAATGCGTGTTTTAAATTCATATATTTCTTACACAACTAGCAAAAAAAAAAAAGTGTAGACTCATTTCTTTCTCTTTTCGATATAATATAGACACTAGGATAAGAAAAAGGACAGGTACGTCTACTCTACTCCACCTTTCTAGTGGTTGTTAAAATCGAGCGCTATCATAGCATTGCCCTGGCATAAGATCAGAAAAAAACAATGTGCATAGACTATTAAAATGCCCTAAGAAGAAACTTGAGAAAATCCAAGAAAAGCACAATATATTGAAAAGTTATAACATGGAAAGACGCTACTAAAGAAACCACAAACTGATATTGACAAGTAAATGGAGCCTGCTGCCAGGAAGCCTCCCAAAGAAGGTAAACCTTGATGATAGTAAGTTTTCCTTGATATACACAGTATAGACTATATCATGATAACAGCAATCACCTGAAAATGAAGAAATAAGTAAAAATAAATACAAAAATCCGTAAATAGATAAATTTTAAAAATAAATAGATAAAATAGAAACAAAAATAGAAAAAAAATGAAAATAGAGAAAATCAAAATTAAGATGAATAAATAAAAATATAAAAAGAGATAAAAATAAATAAATATAAATATAAAAAGAGATAAAATAAAAATAAAGAAATTAATAAAAATACAGAGAAAAATACAAAAAATAAAAACAAACAGATAAAAATATAAAAAAGGATAAATAAGAATTTAAATAAATATTTAAAAAATGGGACATTAGATAAAATGAAAATGAAAGTAACTAAATGAAAATACAAAAATAGATAAAATAAAAATAAATAAATATTTTTTACTATTCAGAACTGTCAGCGCTCTTAAAGGTTGCTTAAACAATAGAGTATTTGAAAATGGTACATTCTCAACCCTTTCTTCCCCTTACATTACATTTTAGGTAATTTCTTTTTTATATACATATGTTAGCATATCATCAAAATCGATTTTATTTATTAACATGAAGTAGTAGACAGTACCCGTCAATGTAGGTGTCAGAATCAGAGACTGTAATA
Organism: Macrobrachium rosenbergii; assembly: GCF_040412425.1. Classification (NCBI taxonomy): domain Eukaryota; kingdom Metazoa; phylum Arthropoda; class Malacostraca; order Decapoda; family Palaemonidae; genus Macrobrachium; species Macrobrachium rosenbergii. Next base: position 2,191,522 of record NW_027100725.1, read on the forward strand.
AAAGTGGAGAAATAAATACTAAATACTAGGTAAACAAGTAAAAAATGCGCCGAAGTTTCTTCGGCGCAACAGAGTTTTCTGTACAGCCGCTAGAACGTATAATCAAGGCCACTGAAAATAGATCTATCTTCCGGTGGTCTCGGTATATTGCTGTATGAGCCGCGGCCCATGAAACTTTAACCACGGCTAGGTGGTGGCCTGTCCCATATCGTTGCCAGAAGCACGATTAAGTCTAACTTTAACTTTAAATAAAATAAAAACTACTGAGTCTAGATGGCTACAATTTGGAATGCTTGATGATTGGAGGGTGGATGATCAACATACCAGTTAACAGCCCTCTAGCTTCAGTAGTTTTTAAGATCTGAGGACGGACAGAAAAAAGTGCGGACAGAAAAAAGTGCGGACAGAATAAAGTGCGGACGGACAGACAAAGCCGGCACAATAGTTTCCTTATAAAGAAAACTAAAAACGTACATTGACAACAAGGCTGTTTCAGTTAAATAATTTTATTCCAATCTTTCTTATTTGTCAGCAATATCTTTCAAATAATTTTATGTTTTATCGATTCAGTATTCTATTGTTTTAGAGATCAAATGTAGTGATAAACACAGAAAATAGAGATAGTGATATATAATAGAAAAGCCTAATCGGAAGCCCCATATTTGTGTCTAACCTGTATACAAATCAGGATGGTATAACCACCCCAATGGGATATATATTTCCTGCATAAGTGACTCTGAAAAGATTGCAAGTGAAATTACTCTCCTTTTGCTTAACTTAAAGGTTGCAAATCATATTAAAGATAGAAAGACAGACAGATAGGCAGACGGGGAGAGAGAGAGAGAGAGAGAGAGAGAGAGAGAGAGAGAGAGAGAGAAGTGTAACTTATAAAAGCTTTGCTTGAAATTATCTTTCTATTTTTTAACCTAAAGGTCACAGGTCACATAAGAGAGAGAGAGAGAGAGAGAGAGAGAGAGAGAGAGAAAAGTGTAACTTATGAAGACCTTACTTGAAATTATTTTTCTATTGCTTAAGTTAACGGTCACAAATCATATGAGAGACAGATACAGACAGATAGACAGACGGAGAGAGAGAGAGAGAGAGAGAGAGAGAGAGAGGAGAAGTGTAACATAAAAGCTTTACTTGAAATTATTTTATATTGCTTAACTTAAGGGTCACAGGTCACATAAGAGAGAGAGAGAGAGAGAGAGAGAGAGAGAGAGAGAGAGAGAAAAGTGTAGCTTATGAAGACCTTACTTGAAAATTTTTTTTCTATTGCTTAACCTAATGGTCACAGGTCACATGAGAGAGAGAGAGAGAGAGAGAGAGAGAGAGAGAGAGAGAGAGAGAAAAGTGTAACTTATGAAGACCTTACTTGAAATTATTTTTCTATTGCCTAACTTAACGGTCACATATCATATGAGAGACAGACAGACGGAGAGAGAGAGAGAGAGAGAGAGAGAGAGAGAGAGAGAGAGAGAGAGAGAGAGAGAGAGAGAGAGAAAGTGTAACATGAAGACTCACTTGAAATTATTTTTCTATTGCCTAACTTAACGGTCACATATCATATGAGAGACAGACAGACGGAGAGAGAGAGAGAGAGAGAGAGAGAGAGAGAGAGAAAGTGTAACTTATAAAAGCTTTACTTGAAATTATTTGTATATTGCTTAACTTAGAGGTCAAAGGTCACATAAGAGAGAGAGAGAGAGAGAGCCTTACCTTACAGACCTTACAGTTCGTTCGGGTTGCCCCAGCTCACTCAGTATGAGGCACCTTTGATGTCTACCAGAGAATTGCTAACGCATCTTCCGGTATATTTTGCATCTTCCAGTCTTGGATGGTCTGGGATGCATCTTAGATATTTGTCGAGCTTATTCTTAAACACATCTACGCTCACTCCTGTTATGTTCCTCAGATGAGCTGGTAGCGCATTGAATAGATGCTGCATTATCGATGCTGGTGCGTGGTGGATTAATGTCCCAGTGCTTTCCTTAGTTTTCCTGGTATAGTTTTGGCACTATTAATCTACCTCTGCTTGCTCTTTTTGATATTTTGTAGTTCCGTGATGTTTTCGGTAATTCCTTCTATCTGTTTCCATGCTTGAATTACCATGTAGCGTTCTCTTCTCCTTTCAAGACTATATAAATTTAAGAATTGTAGTCTTTCCCAGTAGTCAAGGTCCTTAACTTCTTCTATTCTAGCTGTAAATGACCTTTGTACACTCTCTATTTGTGCAATATCCTTTTGGTAGTGTGGGTACCATATTATATTGCAATATTCAAGTGGACTACATACGTACGTTTTATAAAGCATAATCATGTGTTCAGCTTTTCTTGTTTTGAAGTGCCGGAACAACATTCCCATTTTTGCTTGGCATTTTGCCAATAGAATTGCTATTTGATCATTGCATAACATATTCTATTCAACATCACACAAGGTCTTTAACTGCTTCCTTGTTTGTGATTGTCTCATTATTAGGTCCTTTATAATTATGCATATAGCATTCCTACTTTATCACCATAGTTCATTGATTCAAATTTATCAGAGTTAAATACCATCCTATTTATCTCTGCCCATTTATATATTTTGTTTAGGTCTCTTTGTAGCGAGTTCTATCTTCATCACAAGCAATTTCTCTACTTATTCTTGTGTCATCTGCGAAACTTCTTACTACTGAGTCCTTAACATTACTGTCTATGTCTGCAATCATAATCACAAACAGCAATGCAGCTAACACGTACCTTGTGGTACACGGATATTACCGTAGCTTCATCCGATTTCTCATCGTTTTGCAATCACTATCTGTTTTCTGTTTGCAAAAATTCTTTTATCCATCTTCTACTTTGTCAACAATGTTATGTTTCCTAATTTTTTCGCTAATATATTATGATCTACCTTGTCAAAAGCTTTTGCAAAGTCTAGGTAAACCACATCTGTATCTTTTCATTTATCATATTTTTTTATATATGCTTTCATGGTGGACTAACAGTTGGGTTTTGTACTTTTTCCAGGTACAAAACCATGTTGTCCTATATTGAACAATCTATTTTTCATTAAATGTTTCATTATATTTTTTCATTACCCTTTCATATACTTTCATAATATGAGATGTCAGACTCACAGGCCTATAATTACTTGCCTCTAGTCTTGAACCACTTTTGAAAGTATGAGTAATATATGCTAATTTATGCTCATCATAAATCTTGCCTGTATCTATACTTTGTCTTAATAATATTGTTAGCAGCTTTGCGATTGAATGAACCACTTTCTTTAACAATATGGCAGGTACTCCATCTGGTCCTGCTGCTGATCCATTTTTAATTTCATTAATAGCCTGCACAATATCGGCTTCTGTAATATCTATATCTGATAAGTATTCAGTATTTTCATCTCTTATTTCTGTATCATTATCTTCATTGTCAATTCTAGGTGTAAATTCACTCTTATATATCTTTCTGCTAATATGTTACATATTTCCTTTTTTCATTCGTTAATCGCCCTTCAATTCTTAGAGGGCCTATTTTACTCTTATTTTATTCATCTTTTTGCATATGAATAAAAAATTTAGGGTTTTGCTTGATATTTTGTAGTGTCATTTCTTCTAGGTTCCATTTTTCATTTTCTTTTGATTGTATAATCTTTTGTTCTACATTTTCTATCTTACTTTTTAGTTCCATCACTTTCCATGCATTCTTTTCTTTTGCAAGAGCTTTTTTCCACTTTCTAATTTTCTGGAACAAGATCCTTCTGTCTCTTGGAATTCGTGACTGATGTTTACTTTTTTTTTCGGTATATGTTTTTCCACTATTTCCTCTAATATTTTATATAATATATCGGTATTGACCTGTATACCATCACTTACAAATATGTTTTCCCATTCTTTGTTTAATTCTTCATTTATTTTTGACCAATTTATATTCTTACTATAGAAATTGTATTTTCCATATCCTTCCCATTTTTTCGTCTCTTGTTTTTCTCTGTTTACGTGTGTTCTGGAACGGACTGTTAGTTCTATGACATTATGGTCCGAAATACTCGTGTTATATACTATTATTTCTTTAACATAGTTCACCTCATTCACAAATACTAGGTCTAAAATATTATCCTTTCTTGTTGGTAGGTGATTTATTTGCTGAATGTTATGTTCTAGTAGCATATCTAATAGCTTTTCAAATTGCCTCTTATCTTCTGCACTACTATTGCTCTCTTTTTATATGTATAAATACAACCACAGTCTCCTATTCGTTCTTTCCATTCTACAAAAGGAAAGTTAAAGTCTCCGGTTAGGAGTATAGTCCAGTCCTTGTGATTTCTACATATTTCATCCAATTTTTCAATTATTATGTCAAACTCTTTAGTATTAGGGGGTCTATATATTACAATGTTCACTAATTTTTCAGATTCAAATTCTACCGCTATTAATTCACATTCTGTGTTACTATATTTCTCATAGATTTTTCCTTGATTGGCATCTCTCCCAAATATCGGTTCCCCTTGATTTCTATTTTTCTATCTGATCTATAAGTTTGGAAACCCTTTATCTGGTCATCATTACCAGTCTCTTGGGAATACCAGGTTTCACTTATATTCAATATTTCTATTTTTTCATTTTGGGTTAGTTCTTCTAAGTACTCTATCTTTCTTTTGAGTTACTCGAAACTAAACCCCGCGTTCATCACTATGATGGTTTTGCGTATTATCTCCATTATCTAATATGGGTAACAATAAGGATTTTCCCCATGTCTCTTTCCTGTTCTGATATGTTGATCTTTTTTCATTTCCAGAAATTCGTACATTAAAAATCCAACTTTTCCATTATATTTGATCTTCCAGCTTCATATTTATTCACTTTGTGCATAAACCTGCATTTATCTCCATATCTGCACCATCCCTAGCATCATAGATACATTGCTTGTTCCTTGTGCTATATCTAGGTGCTGATGGCTCATATCGTGGTGCTGACATTTCATAATGTGTTGTTGGCTTGTTTTTGCCTTCATCACATGATCTTTGTTCTTTTCTTTATTTGTTTCATTTTTACCTTGATTTTTATATGTATTTGATTTTCATTTTGGTTTTCATGGCTACAGGATGCATGTACCTACATTTCTTATTAAACCTACATCCATTTCGTTTCTTTCCAGTTTCTACATATTTTGGATGTAGATCGCTGCATTCCTCTTCATAGCCATCTAGATATGCACATTTGCCATAGATCTCATAATAGTGACATATCTTGGGATGTTTGTAATAACATCTTTCACCAAACCTGCAATTCCCTCTTTTCAAAAGGGTGCATACTGTGTCTTTCTTTTTTTTTTCTTGTTCTTTCCCATCAGTACAACCTCTGGGATTTTATTTTGATTTATCATGTCATAATTTATTTCTTCATATGTATGTTGCTGTATTGCCTCATATGTAGAATCTATGAGTTTCTCTGCATCCATACTATTATCCTGTTCTTTGTTTTCATTAATCTTTTCTCTCTCTTCAGTCTTATTTTCTTCTTTTCTATTTTCCTCTTCTTCCTCTTATGAAGACCTTACTTGAAATTACTTGAAATTACTTTTTCATTGCTCAACTTGAAGTTAAGTATACCTTAGTTTAATCAGACCACTGAGCTGATTGACAGCTCTCTTAGGGCTGACCCGAAGGATTAGATTTATTTTACGTAGCTAAGAACCAATTGGTTACCCAGCAACGGGACCTACAGCGTATTGTCGGTCACAGGTCACATGAGAGAGAGGGAGAGAGAGAGAGAGAGAGAGAGAGAGAGAGAGAGAGAGAGAGAGAGAGAGAGAGAAAAGTGTAACTTATAAAGACCTTACTTAAAATTATTTTTCTATTGCTTAACTTAAAGGTCACAAATCATTTTTCTTTGATGGAGAGAGAGAGAGAGAGAGAGAGAGAGAGAGAGATAAGTGTCCCTGATAAAGACCTTACTGGAAATTATTCTTTTATTGCATATCTGGAAGGTCACAGATGAAGAGAGAGAGAGAGAGAGAGAGATGAGAGTGAAGTGTAACTTATAAAACCTTTTACTTGAAATTATTTTTCCTATTGTTTAACTTAAACATCACAGATCAAGTGAGAGAGAGAGAGAGAGAGAGAGAGAGAGAGAGAGAGAGAGAGAGAGAGAGAGAGAGAGAGAGGTGTAACTTATAAAAACCTTACTTGAAATGATTTTTCCTATTTTTAACTTAAACGTCACAGATCAAGAGAGAGAGAGAGAGAAGTTGAGTTCACGTTTTAATCATTTAGAAATACTATTACAAAATACAAATCCGCTTACACGGGCTGCTATCCGGTACTCCTAGAGGGCATTCAAATTTGCTTGAGTAAACGTGTAAAGGAAAAAGTTCTTAACTTTGAAAAACACTCGCATCACATTCATTTTTATATATTTTTTCAAATAACTGCTCTGAACAATATGCGAATGTATTAAATCAAAATAATACTTTGGAGACATGATGCTTATTGCAGTTAATAAATTCATACTTTTACATTTTTCAACTATACTTTACAGACTGACTTTTGTATAGTACTGTTATAATGATGACAGCATACTATTAGTCCTGGAAGCTGTAGTACCGCCATATGCAAAGTAAAAGATTCAATAAAGGTGGTATCCACAGGCATTATCAGTTTCAGCAAACAATGACAAGACACCAAAAACATAATCCTCATTTTCAACTCAAACAAGAAACTGCAAACATTCTCAATTCATTTCACATCACCTCAGACATAAGGAATACGAGAGAGAGAGAGAGAGAGAGAGAGAGAGAGAGAAGAGAGAGAGATGCATTTTCCATTTATTGCGCCACATTGTTCATCACAGAAGACAGAGAGGTCTGTTAACTCGGATGAAAGCAACACAAGGTCTCATGGGAATACTGCTGTACTTAAGGTCGGCTATTAAAAATTATAATGAAACTTAAATGGAAATAGTAAGGAAAGGGCAGTAAACACTGGTTAATAGTATAGTTAGAAGGATGCGTCGAGGTACTTTGAAATAACGACACGAAATAACAAGTAAAAAATGCGCCGAAGTTTCTTCGGGGCAATCGAGTTTTCTATACAGCAGCTACATATAATCAAGTGATAAATATGTTTACTCTATATAGATTACACTGGAGACATTGTTTTTTTAAATGACTATCATGAAATAATATCCTTCTTCACATCAATAACAATTTCAGAAATGCACCACTTTAACCTTAAATAAAATAAAAACTACTGAGGATAGAGGGCTGTAATTTGGTATGTTTGACGATTGGAGGGTGGATGATCAACGTACCAATTTGCAGCCCTCTAGCCTCAGTAGTTTTTAAGATCTGAGGGCGGACAGAAAAAATTCCGGACAGAATAAAGTGCTGACGGATAGACAAAGCCGGCACGATAGTTTTTTTTTTTTTTACAGAAAACTAAACACTTAAATCCTATACACAGGATCATTAAAAACATTTAGACTAAATCATGTGTGAAGTTGGCCACCTGTGGTACCATGCAAACTTTGACTAAACAGCATCTTTGGTATTTAAAATGTGGAAGTAATGATCACAATTCTGGCAGTATTGTTTTTAGATGTTGCGAAATGTAAAGAAATAAAGGTTAACACCCGCAAAATAATCTGTTGATATTGCAAAGCCTCCTCAAAATTTATTAAAGAAACCAGTTATATAACCGTTCATCTACCTTTCATTAAATTTCTTAATTTCAGTCGTTCTGTCATTAACTTGTTTTCCTTGGCAATTATATTCTGCTCGAGCACCACATGCCTTCACCTCTCTCTCTCTCTCTCTCTCTCTCTCTCTCTCTCTCTCTCTCTCTCTCTCTCTCTCTCTCTCTTAAAATGAGCGATGCCACTGTTAATGGACGAATTTAACAAATCATGATGAAATATTTGTTGTCAAGGCGGTGCTGTCAGCTTACTCAATAAAAGCGAGGTCGACACACTTCGAGAAAAGCAGTTTCAGCCCTGTGTTGTCATTGCAATCTAACAGCAATGAAAACAACGTAAAATGTAGGTTATATTTCACACATTTTCAGTAAGGAACATGAACCACTTGTCAGACTATATCAGTTCGGCTAAAGGAAAAGATTGTGCTGGAGGAATAAACTGAGAAACACATATTACGTGTATAGAGGTTCATAAACATACAGAAAAATAACAAAGATCTGTTCGGAAAAAAAATTTTACCAAGCCTTTTCGGCGGCTTTCTCAGACTCGCTGCGTTGCCGTATCTTCAAAGTAAAAGCTCCTCTCTTTAATCTCTCGAGGAATGTTAATCGGGATCTGTTTATCTCGACTGACAACAACAAAGTCTGTATGTTTTGTTTGTCTCTCCATAGACGAATTACTTGTGAAATTTATATTTAAAACATTATGCGTTTTAAATAATATTTTTGGTTAAGGAGACTCACATTAGTCCTAAATTACAGTTGTTTCATCATGTTGGTCTCTCTGTTTATAGGTATTTATAGCTAATTATCTACCACCATTTTTTCCCTGTCGGACATTGTTTATATTCATGGTTCTTATTTAGTTTATTTCTATATTTAATTTTTGTCCTCTCCCAATACAACTATTTTTTTTCCTTTGTGATATATCTCAGTACACTAAGAACTGGTTTATTGTCCTGGGGATAAAGAACGCTGTGTTCATTTGCTTCCGTGTTTGGAAGTGAACACCTGAATGAATGAGGTGTGTGTCGTTCCTTGTCTCGGGTCATGTACTGACCATGACAGAGGATTAAGCACATGTGAAAGAAAGGCTAGGAACTTCTGCTACATTTACAAGTAAATACAAGTAAACATTATTTCCAACATCACTGCACCAAGGGCTTTTAAATTAAAATATATCAGCAGTTAATATTCTTACACTTTTTAAAACAATAGTGAAATCTCATAGCATACACTATAATGTGAGAAATTTCCGAAAGGCCACGTCACATATGACCTACATTATCTGGAGCGCCAAGAAGTCACAAACACACACACACACACACACACACACACACATACACATATATATATATATATATATATATATATATATATATATATATATATATATATATATATATTTTTTTTTTTTATGTGTTTGAGTGAGAGCTACTAAAAGAACCTCATTCAAACTGGATGGTATCTAATGGAGTATTTATTAAGAAAAAGTTACCTGCTTTCTTGGACAAACGCATACTTGATAATGTGGACTGTTTGTCAAGAAAATTTCTCAACTTTTTCTGAATAAAACACTCCATTAGATACCATCCAGAAGAAATGAGTCAATTTTAGTAATTCTACTATTGCACAGAACAATTGTATATGTGATAAAGTTAATATGTGTGTGTGTGTTTGTTTGTGTGTGTGCGTCTGTGTATGTTGCTCGCATGCTTGTTTTTTAATATATTCAAATGGCTAAGGCTAACAGGAAGTCAGGAATTTCTTAAAGCAGACATTGATACATTTATAAATGTTTTTGTAGTTATTGGCATGATCTTCATTATATACGAAGAAAGAGGGAGAGAGAGAGAGAGAGAGAGAGAGAGAGAGGAGAGAGAGACGGATGATTAATAAGCTAATCTCTTAAATTATGGACGTCAGGAGTTTGACCTTCATTTAATCTGGCCGTTGGTTTTCCCTCTATAGCTGGATTAACTTTCCGATGACCCACTTTCACGCAGGTGGTCAAAAGTAATGAAAGCAGGGAGCCCCTTACTTAACGAGCAAGGCCAAAGAACTTATACTTATCAGATACAAAGGTAGCGATTAACGATTCACTTCCACACAACGTAGGAACGTTTTACTCCTAAATGTACATACCTTCCTACCAGACTAAAAAAAATTTATTATTTTTTATTTTGAAGTATGAAATCTTGTAACAGAAAGAACACTATACTCGGGGAATATAATTCCTCTGCGTTCTTGTTTCCTAAAACATAATACATGACCAAAAGAAATTCCAGGGATTAGGTTGGCAAATGGAAGGGAGGGATATTCTGCTACGCCTTAAAATTAATTTCTGGTTCTACTTGTGCATAATTTACATACTTATTCTTTAAAGATAAAAACACTGTAAGAAACTTCCTGGAAAACAGAAGGATTTCAAGGATATTTTATGTTAATTATTATTATTATTCACAACATGAACCCTATTCATATGGAGCAAGCCCATAGGAGCCATTGCCTTGAAATTCAAGCTTCCAAAGAATATAGTATTCATTTGAAAGAAGTAACAGAATGTAACTGGAAATACAAACAGAAGAGGTCAGTTATAAGAAAATAAAAAGTAGAAAACCCTAGTTTTAATGATAACAAACAAACATGGCGTGTTTTAAGGAACAAGGTAATTTGAAACTTGATATTTTGGTTAACTTTCCTTCCTGTCTAATCAGGTTTTAAGAAGTACACTTTCACTTCGCGTGTTCAACGACATTGTCAGCAAGTAGTGGCGAAGAAAATTTTACGAACAGATTTGGTGGTTCCTTCGATCCAAGGTTTAGAGAGTATCTTGCTTCGATCTATAATCTAATCGCACCTAGGATCAAAAAGGGTCGAATGTAGCTGTTGAGAGAACAATATATACTTACTTGAATTTAACAATGCGCACAGAAGCGTTATTCCTCTTCACCCAGCTTTGTGTCTTGCTTGCTATGAAATAAGTGACTTCTTAAAAATGAAAAATGGGGAAGAGACAGGGAGTACCAGCAAAAGGCTGATGACTCAATCCAGGAAAATGTTACAAAAAACGACTAAAATACCCTAAAAAATGGTAGTCAGAATTAATAATTAATATACTATAATAACAACTCTTGACCCGACATGTGGTGAAATCTGTTAAGCAGCCAGGACTAATCCCGAATTCCTGTAGCACAAAGGAATTCGGGATTAGCAAAGAGGAACCATTTGGTCAGAAGTAGGGTCTATTAAGTGCTTCTAAATCCCATGATATGTATGATCCAGTGGCTTTGTTTTGCTTACAAGTCCTCAAGGCTATTTCCCATCTTCCTTTTAATCCATAATTACTAATAAAATCAAATGTGTTCACATAGGAATGCATACGTTTCGATACAAGGGCATTTTTATGACGACTACCGCATGTTTGCAAATGTCGAAATACACCCCTTCCCCACCCACTAAAGAATACCAGAATTTTAAATGACGAGAAATGTGAACTTTTTTATAATCAGAGTGACAGTAGTTTGAAATTTTGTATTTGAAGCAGGACTGTTGATTTGTCGTTTGTCAAAATTTCTAGAACAATGCTGTGATATACTTGTCAAAACAGCTTGTGGATGTGTTATCACTTTCCTGACCGTCCAAATCCTCTCCCAGATAATTTTGTCTTTAATAGTGCAGCAGATTGCTGTAAAAATCGTTCAGATAGTGAAACAAGCATGAAATTTGACACAAACATTCCTAAGACTACGCTCTCTTAGAAAAGGGCGCTGGCCACCTGAAAATCCAAGATGGCGGCTATTTTTCAAAAATGGCCGCCATCTATGTTGAGATTCACTGGTTTGGAGCATCTATTGGATGGAATATGCCAGTTTTTTTTTAAACCTCGACTTTTAGGTTATAAAAATGTTCCATACCACACATTTTATTGAAAACCCTTACTAAATGAATTGTAACCAAGATGGCGTACAAAATGGTTGCCATAAAAGTTTTTTTCTATCCACAGCGCTAGCGAGACATAGAGACCAACTGTTTTTATTTAATGGTATATTCATGTGATCAGACAGTTTAACTAATATGCTATTTTCAACTGAAATAGTAATGGTATGGTCACATACAACATTGTGTCTAAGACTGTAACCATAAAAAGAAAAGAAGAGAAATACGGACTAAACGCAACCAATCTATGTATAGGTCTCTCAACCTACACCTTTGAAAAATTCGAGGATAAGAAGGTAGGCATAGCATGACACGTTGGATGCTCAAGCTAGATTATCTACTGAAGAGAGGGCAATATTTATCTAGACTTCACATTTGCAAGTGCACAGAGCTGTGCAGGGAAGACCCAGCTTGTAGCACTTGCACCTTTCCTGACAGCCTGCTTTGCATCCACATTTGGTAAGCTGTTGGCAACTCTTGGCTAAGGGCGAGTTGGTTGTCCAGAGGACTTGCCATGTTTCAAGTTTCTGCCAGACTGTTTGCCATCCCCACTGCCAGCAGGGTTCTCTGGCTGTGGCTGACACTGGGTGGCCTGCCCCACACACAACCAGCCTGGAAACAGCATCTTTGGTGTGTTGGAGGAGCTGAGCTCCTGGTTGGTGGAATGGCCTCATATGCCCTTTGTTTTCTGGCAAACATATCAAGTCTAGCCTCATCCACAGTGCCAGCAGTGCTGGATCTTTCAACATAAGTCTTATGACAAACCTCTCCAGGACCTTCAGGTCACTCTCTTCCACTCTGAGAGGGTAGTGACTCAGTTTGGAGAACACAGTGGAGGCCTCTGGAAAGATGTTCCATGTCTGCCAGGCGGTCTTCTTGCCCTTGCTCCGGAAGGCTGGCATTGGTCTGCTATCACAGCCTGTGAAGAGCCATGGAAGAAGAGCATGCCATTCACCTTCTCCTGGCCCAGAGAGTTGCCACAGGTCATGCACAGCAATCCAGCGCAGGCTCTGGCCTTGGCCAAATGCCACCCATAGCTTCTCTAGCCCTAGATTGTGGAGAGTGGAGAAAGCACTGACTGCAACGACAAGAACATCTGTGTCATTTGCTTTAACCTGATGGTCTTGGCTCCATGTTCTGTCAGTAAGTGGAACTGTGGACTCTGACCACTTTGCAATATTTGGCATGGAAAAAGATGTGTGTCAGCTTCCTCATGAGCCTGCATTTGTTGTTTTTTCCAGTCCCTGAAGACTAGCCTCATGAGTGCTGAGGACAAAGCAGACCCTTTCGTGGCAATGACAACCTTTTGTGGCAGGACATCTGGGCAACTTTGTCTGCCAGGAACTGGAACAACTCTGTCTTGTTGGCATCGTGTCTTGGAAATTAACCGCCAGTTGGATGGAATTGTGTTCTTGTCTGTCACCTGCGCCTTCCTCCTTGACCACGTTGGAGCCTGGTCTCAGCTTTGAGGCTGGATGTATTGTATACATCAAATACAAGATGTGATGATGTGTACTTGCTGCTATAGGATTGTATCACAGGCAAGGAAGTCGCAAAGTGGTTAGCCCTCAAAGGTCTTTCCTTTCTTTGGTGGCAAGGCATGGACCAAAGCTGATCCATCTACAATGAGGACATCAGTCTTTGGTTCTTTGTCTTCCTAGTGTAACATGACTCTCAGGACCGAGGTCAGCTGAGACTTCTGACATGTGTACAGCCTACCACCCTCACTGAAAGGAAGCTGGGAATGTTTGATTCTCGTGCAGGGAAGAATTCCTGCAGATCACATTCCTGTCCAGTGTTCTCCTTGGTGGGGTGCTGAAATATGGAGATGCTAGTTCCATGGAAGGAGGTAGTGGCAGTAGTTGCAGATGGGTTGTGGTCGATGTTGTCCATCACTGCAGTGGTGAACAACCCTTTTTGCAGTACTGGGGGACAGACCACACCCTCCTCCACATATTTGCTAACTGTGGCATCTCCTAACTGTGTAGAGACCTCCAGTACTCTGTCATAAGAGATACTGAGGCCATACTGATGTAGCATTTCAACCAGGTTTCTCTTCCTGGTTTTGGCATAGACTGAGAGTCCCATGTAGACTGGGAATGGTGTTTCTCTGTCTTTGGAGTGTCTATGAGTTGTTGCTCCTCTTTGTATCAGGAGTAGCAGTTGAACTGCATGAGCTGTGCAATGGCCTGGTCTGACTTTGATGCTCCAAATCGTAACTGTGACTTGATGTCAGCCCCATGCTCAACCATCCCTACAAACTGGAGCAGGAGAGAGGCACAGAATTTCGTACACAAGCCTCAGAAATGTGCCATCAAACCGTGACTGATGATCAAGTATAGACTTTCTGAGAATATTTGCTGCTTTAGCAATGATAACTGCCTCTGAAAGATCAGATGATTGAGCAAGTGCTTTTCCCATCCTTTTTTGAAATGCAAGTAATACATCTCTGCCAGATTTATGAGCCTCAAGTTCTGAATTTCTGCCAGAAGTTTGTCTTTGAGTCTTGTGGAATTTACACTTGGTGACTCTACACCTAATTGTTCCAGACGTTGTTGGTAGAGGTGGCAAATATCTGCCAGCCGAAATGTGACTGGATCATCTGAACAAAGGTTGTTTCAACAATGTATGTCATCAGTTCTGACAGAACTAGTGGATACACATCTGATTCTAACTCAGTGCTACCTTTGGTCTTTCTCAAGGCTCCTCAGGTAGGACCTTTTCTGTTGTAGAGGGCACAAAGACAGGCATGGTGATACTTAAACTCCTGTGCAATGACATCCCCACCAGTCAACAGCAAGGAGCTTGCCATCACTAAGTATCTCTGCACATTCACGCAATTTCAAGTCAAGGCCCTTAGTACTAGCCTGTCTGAGATCAGATGCAGGTGCCACTTTCTCACAGAAAATGCAAACTTCATTGTCATGACTGGTTCGGCGCAGTTTTAAAACGACTAGTCTCAGTGTTGCTGGTCTGGTCATTGGATTGTCGCTTTTCTTGCACGGTCCAGTTTAGTGTTGTTAAACAACAAGCGACAGTTCACATGGTATTTTGCTGCATTTTTTCCTGAGAGTGGCCTCTATGCCATCACCTTCATCCAGCCTTGCTGGATCCATTATCAGTGGCATTTCATTAATTTCACTGAACATGGGAATGTTCCTTGCCAGCATTGTGTACCCATCATGGTCTAGACATGATGACTTGGAGGTGATGTCAAGTGCTCACCTCTTTTGTCCTTCTGACAAAGACAACACAAACTCAGTTTGTTTTTCTACTGCTCAATATTGGATTGGCATCACATTCTGCCATGATTTCACTTTTGATTAAGGCCGAGGTTATCCTTTTACCACCTTAAACAAAGCACACATTCCTGTATGGGATTCAACTAGGTTCGGTCTCCCTACACCTAGTTTTGGATCATTCATCCAGTGCCATTTAAGTCCCGTGTGATCTGTACACCATCCGGGTAAGTACATGAACCATCATGTACAGCCCCATACCCTTGGCTCGCTCTCCCGGCTGGCACATCCTGTCTATTCAGGTGCGGCTATCTAACTATAGCTGGTCTGGGGCTGTTAGAAAGCATTTGGGACACTAAACTAAACTATACTACAACTACTAGTCTAAGACTACAGGATTAGTAAAGCTGGATTAGCTGGCACTGAACCCCATGCTGAGTTACACAGCAGTGATGTCACCAGTGTGCCTGGTTGTGTGCAGACACACTCTTTTACATTTATTAATTTTCCTTCAAAATTGATGAGTTATTCGAAAGAGATGGCCTCATTAGGATCTAAAACCACAGAAACCAAGATCCATGCTTAAACGATAATTGTTGAACGGGCATTATTTCTCATTATAATTATTGTTTCTACCTTTTCTTGGCAGCCATATAGCCCCCATATTTAAAGGTAAACTGTACTGGAAGCTACAGAAACATAATATTCACAAGAAATAGTATGGAAGAGCTTTACCATATTGCTAGAAGCAAATACATGCCATTCTAGTGAAAAAATTAGCCAAAATCTGTCGATACTGGCCGCCATCTTGGAATTTGGCCGCCATATTAAATATTTTGCGTGGCCAGCGCCCTTTTCTGATAGAGGAACTCTAAAGAGCACTTGTGCAAAATTTCATGCTTGTTTCACTATCTGAACGATTCTTATGAAATATGCAATTATCTGGTGCACTATAACCCGTCTTGAAACATTTACCACCACTTCAGAATTTGTCCTTTCTTATTTTCGTTAGTCTCCGCTATATATATATATATATATATATATATATATATATATATATATATATATATATATATATATATGGATGTTTTATCACTTTCCTGATATATATAAATCCTCTATAGATGATTTTGTCTTTAAGATATACATTGAATATTTATATATTATAATTTGTCCTTTCTTATTTTATTAGTATATATATATATATATATATATATATATATATATATATATATACATATATATATATATATATATATATATATATATATATATATATATATATATATATATATGTGTATATGTATGTATTATGTATGTATGTTTGTGTGGTAGATGGCGAGTAAACCAGGCGTTTCATGAAGTGCCTGAAATCTCAGGCACATAGCGAAATGCACTTGGGAGATTTGATCCCCAGGGGGCTATTACTGAACACGGCGAAACAGTGACTCACCTACACTGTTTTGCCGTGCTTAGTACCATCCCCTTGGGGGTGTCAAATGTATTTCATCGTGTTTAGTACTAGCCCCTGGGCGATCAATTGTTCCAAAGTGCATTTCGCTATCTGCCTGAAATTTCAGGCAATTCATGAAATGCCTGGTTTTGCTATCTGCCTGTAACATACATACATACATTATATATATATATATATATATATATATATATATATATATATATATATATATATATATATATATATATATATATATATATATATATATATATATATATATATATTTATATATATACATATATATATACATATATATATATATATATATATATATATATATATATATATATATATATATATATATATATATATATATATATATATTAGTGTATAATATAGATCCTCACGTTATGAAAGCGTATTTTCATTTTGCCAAGCTTGCGCCAACAGTTTCCGCTTAGCAACTTTGGTGCCGTATTGTTGCATAATTTTGCTTTGACATCGTGAAAGTTGAGTTAGGGCAAATATAATTATACAGGCAACGAAGCTGGAAGTATAAAACATCACATAAATATACAACGTGTGTATCGTATTTAACACTTTTCTCTTTCTCTTTTACACACACACACACATAGACACACATCTATTTATCTATCTATCTAATATATATATATATATATATATATATATATATATATATATATATATATATATATATATATATATATATATATATATATCCACGTGGATTCTTTGATATTCTCAAGCACGCATTCCTTCATGCTGCATTATATATATATAAATATATATATATATATATATATATATATATATATATATATATATATATATATATATATATATACATATATATATATATATATATATATATATATATATATATATATATATATATATATATATATATATATATATATATATATATATATATATATATATATAGTTATTTACTTTGCAAAAGTGAATCCATTTGTTTCTGTCGAGTTTAGGGAAAATGTAAGTAATATTTCCGTTCTAGTTTCATCTTGAATATTCTGTTTCCAGTGCAGTGAACCTTAGGAAATGCACATATATCGCATTTAGAAGTGTCACCAACAAAGATGGTAAATATGTAGGTGAGTTAAATAGGGAACCTGTGGCCTTTCAATTCGAACGGTGTAGTGGAGGGCGAATTTTGGGACGCTTGATTGACTTGGCATCTAGCCATTTGTTTTGCTTAACCTCTTGAATTGTGAACACAGTTGGTAACCCGGCGCCTTGCAACATGGTTTATTAGGGCCTTATGTGTTGACAGTGCCAGGTTTAAAAACATATGAAATATCCTTTGACGCTTCAAGAAATCACTTTGTTTCTAAATTTGATTTCGCCTCATATACTTATTATACTTTCGCCGTCATTATCACTAACTTTCCCTTTCTTTCAGTTATATGTAAATAGCTCATTGCCTGAGAGAGAGAGAGAGAGAGAGAGAGAGAGAGAGAGAGAGAGAGAGAGAGTAATGCTGATTACCCAGTTAACGACCATAAACTATTGTCACAGCAATAGAGAGAGAGAGAGTAATACTGGTTACACAGTTAATTGCCAAAAACTTTTGCCACAACAATGGTATAAAGAGAGAGAGAGAGAAATACTGGTTACACAGTTAACTACCAAAAACTTTTGCCAATGGTACAACAATGGTATATAAGAGAGAGAGAGAGTTGGGGAAGAGAGATGGAGATTGTTGGGGAAGAGACGATGGAATTACCAGCGAGTAAATTATATGGAAATTAAAGCCGAAACTATGCCAATATCAACAAAATGACCAAGAATCCCCGTATGCAGCAGCAGTTGTTATGCATGAAATATATATATATATATATATATATATATATATATATATATATATATATATATATATATATATATATATATATATATATATATATATATATATATATATATATATATATATTATATATATATATATATATAGGTAAACAAATTCTTCAGGCCAGCCTTGTGAGAGCTTATAATCAGCTCAGTGGTCTGTTAAAACAATCTCAATATAATATTAATATAATATGCATATCCAGAATTCGAAAACCTAGCCGGGCATTGGTCGCTACTGATTAGGTACCGGACATTTGGTCGAAAGAAAGTTGCAACATAAGTCTAAGGAGATATAACGCTTTCATTTAACTGATTTTACTTTGGCGTAAAACCGAAACCCTCCTTCATACTAAAAGACAACTTTGTATAAAACAATCATTTACCTCTACTGTACATGTTCAGTTTTAATGATTAAAAACCGTAAGTTTATTTTGTCTAGTAACCAGCAGTCAAATAAAAATAAAGTACTTTATATTCAGGTTCTCGTAAAAGAGGTATAATTGACAAAAAATGTGCTTATATATGTAAATTTCAAAAATGTCTGTACTTTCTTTCTTGGCATTAGATGGGTATTTCTGTCAGCCTTCCCTTCGTACAAAGAAATTTTCCACTTTTTTTTTTTTGTTCTCTGAATCCCATCAGTCAGATTTGCACGAGTTTGTGTACTTGTTTACTGGTACTTGAGTGCTTATATGGTAATTTATAATTACACACGAAATTTTTTCCATTACTCTGAAAGAAAAAATAATGTTAGCTGCATACATTTTAATTATTTTTTAATATTTGCGATAATTTTGATATTTACTAAAATATACCAAAGAACATTAAATAGAGGTTAATGACAGCTGTTTCCTTCTACATAAAAATCTTATAGAATGACCGACGAGGAACACTGCTGAAAGCAAAGATCATTCGTAAGGAATGGCATTTGTAATTCACATAATTCACTCTGCTTGAAATATATTGCCAAATGGTAATTATCAATAGTCAACTATACTATAGTGATTAGATAAAAGTCAACTATAAACATGAAGTCAACCCTTGAAAAACTGAGATTGCTTCAGAAAATGATATTGAAAGTTATGAATGATACCATAGGGCTATTTTATGTGACAGTCCTCAAACTGAATATGGAGTTATAGAATCACAAATATTCTCCATTTGGCTTAACCTCTCACATAAGTATCTAAAACCACGCGATTTAACGCAAAAACAACTAAAACAAAAGAATTAAGTAAAGTTTTTATGACTACGACGGTCATGGCAAAGGAGTTTCACGATAAGCTTCAAATGAGGAGCAGCTGCCTCGGATTGATCCAGGTACTGGATTAACGAAGAGAAATCTGTCGATAACAATCTTGTTACAATTCACACCTGGTTAAGAAATCACTATGGGACCAATCCGTTCTGTATGGTTTTCGAAGCACATACAATATGAGCATCATTCTTTTGAGTAGTTTTAATTGAATGTTCATATTGATTTAGTTTGATATTTAATTTTCTGATTTGCCCGGCTCAAATAAAGTACACCACAATTCATACTTAGGGTTTTAAAAAATATGTTACTGCTCTGTTAAGGATTGTTCCGTTCAACCGGGTGTATTTTTACGGTACTGCTGCATAAACGTAATTTGTAATACATATTTTTAAAGTTGTTTAGACGGGTTCAAAGCCGATTAAGTAATGCAGACTCAAGTCCCATATTATATACTAATAAAAGAAGGTGTCCATATGAACATAAAAAATTGTAAAAGTCTTGCAATCATTACAACGAATTTCGTTTACAACTTAAATTTTGATGCAATGACTTTGTTATCCTTTAATGGTTAAAATTAGTATCGCCAGATACGTTCCTCGTCAAATCGACCGGCGCCATTATGGGTTTGTCACCTAAAGCCATTTTAAATGAGAAAGTTGAAAGGCTGTACTTGAAAGCATATCTCCCCGGAATATAGTACATATATCAGACATCTGTAGACCCGATTTACTGTGTATATATATATATATATATATATATATATATATATATATATATATATATATATATATATATATAATTATCAATCATTACCGATAGGCAGTACACTTACGTTATATTACTTTTCTTGAGTATCCTTGAAAGACGGGAAATTCTTCTAAATTGCGGTTTCGTCAATTACCTCCGTTGGGTTTTAAAAAAAAGGCGTAGAAGTTATGAGAATTAGAGAGTACATTGCTGTTATTTTAATTTCCTTATTCAGGTTATAGACTGTAGCTAATCAATAACAGTGTTTATATAGATCATGCCTGACGGAATCGCATCATTTAGTTACGAAACAGAACAATATCTTGTGCTGAATCAAAGTTTAAGAAATGAATGAGAGAGA
>NW_027100725.1:2219591-2246831 GCF_040412425.1 Macrobrachium rosenbergii
TACCACATGGAGAGGAAAGTTTAAATCTTCAAGCCTGTGCAATCTCAGTCCCATGATAACAACATAGCCCTAGGGAAAATGTTGATCAACAAAATTATTCTCATCATTTTTGCCACACGCACACAGACACACACACCAATCAATCTAGAATTTTTGCCTGCATAACTTGCAAGAAAATTTATATATTCAAGAAATTCAGATGTGCTTAATATTATGTATTCCCTAAAACTTACTGTCAAGGGATACATGAATCAAGGTGGTAGCTAATCATTACTTGTAATATGGTTACCCAATTAACTATCTGACTAGAGATGAATTTTCTTCTATATATTTTACACAAGAACTGTTGCTCTTGGTAATTAAAATGGCAAACCTCCCACGTAAAATCCTAAATCCAAAAGAAATAAACTAAACGACCATTTTTTTAAACTTTTCCTTGCGCCAAACTTGGCGCACTCTGGACTGAAGACCTCGCTCATTTGGAGGATGACGGCTGCTTGGCGATGAAAACAAAAGCATGTTGTGTTTTTATGGCATATATTTCTAAGACAATTAAGGAAAATACAAAATTAACAATGTACTTGCAAAACAGATATCTCGTTTCTTTCACTCTTTCACTATGCCAGTAAAATCAACAAGATTTTTTATGGAAACTTTTACAAGTACTGCTTACACCAGTCTACATATTTACAGGAGAAATATACAAGAATTTCTTACATGAAATATATACTTTTATATATACATATATAAATGACACCATTGCAAACAATACAGGTTATGACAGGGCTCTGACGCTTGAATTGCACAAATTGTCCACTTGATTAGTGCATGTCAACAAATTTCTCAAGTCGGGGGTGCAAGATATCTTTGTAAGGAATCCCACATCTCCGAATGCAAGAGGCAGCTAAGCATTGCAGAGAGGTGTGACGCAGCACCTTTGCCTTAGAAAGAACAGGCCCTCGGGAACCCCTCAGTGACCAGAATGTCTGCCTTCGGCTATTTACTGCGTCCAAGTGAGCACCGGCTTGCAAAAGTGACTCTACCATACCCTTCGAGCACTCCTCATTTTTGGCAAGTGTGTGGAGCGGTGTGTTGCCCTCATGGTCGGTGGCACAAGGATCTGCACCAGTCTCCAGCAGAAGGTCTATGACTCTCGTTCTGGGAGTGCCAGACACGGGCACTGACAAACCATCGATGATCTTAAAGCCTCTACAGCAGGCAATGTGGAGAAGACTCCAACCCACGGAATCCCTCGGGTCCTTCTTCAGTACTTGATACACTGCACTTTTGAAATTGTGAACCTGAGGGGACGAGAGCACTGGCTGTAACAATATTAGCGACACTAATAAATGCATAAGGACTGCAACACTCTCGTTAAGGTGAGATTCGTGTTTCTTCTTCACAGAAACGTCGTTTTGCTCCAATTCGGAAACAGTCAGATTCACTTCCCTCGCACCTTTTTCAAATACACACATGATGTCCTCGAAAAAATCCTTAGGTTGACAATTCCAGTCGCGCGCGTTCTCCGCGTCCAACAGGGATGCAAACAGCCCTATGAATGACTTGAAGTGGAAGAGTCTACTGTGGTTGAGTGGTTTTAGATGGAAATATTGCATGTCGATAGCGTGCACCCATAGGTTGATGCATCGCTTGAAAGCACCGTCATTTGCATGATCGAGACCCGTGTCTCTGATAACTAAGAGAGTGGTGAAATGATCAGGTCCCAACAATCTTTCCTTCACGAGGAGAGACTGCAGGTGGAGTGACTCAAAGTCTGACTCTATAGCCTCTAACTGCTGCAAGGTGGTGATTTCACTGAACTCCTCGTGTGCAGGACCTTGCAAATTCAGTTCAGACTTGGGATAAGTCAGGACACCATCTACATACCTGGAAACATATTGCAAGAAGTTATATTCAGTGCATAAGAAAGCAAATGCTGATGCAGTTAAATAGCAGTCAACACTGTCTGATAAATGGTAAATCACTGCATTCAGAATCATATTACTTTCCACAGATGAAATTCTTACATTGTTAATCAGACCTTGAGAAAATTATAAAGCCTGTGAATCTAGATTTTCCTAGATAGTGACCTCAACAAAGTTCGGGGTCCGTTATCTAGGACTGATACTTCTTGGGGGGTTATTATCCTTATGATATTTACAGTCTTTTGTTTATGTTCGTATAGTAATCCTCAGCAGGCTTGTCCTAAACACTCCGCAAAGGCGGATACATACCGGGTTAAAAACCCTTGGGGGTCACTATCTAGGAAAGATCCAAAACTTATCACGAAAAACTTACCTGTGGCTCATTGCTGATTTCCAATAGTTAATAGCACCGACAATATCTTCCATTTCATCAAAAAGCGAAGCTCCAAGCAACTCAAACGCATCGGCTTTCTCTTTAATAGATATCAGGTCTGTTCTGGTCACAAGATATTCTACCATGTCCACATGGCAACGAGAGCTCGCCAGAATCAAAGGAGTTTTTCCTGGTAGTAAAGGGTAGTCAATAAATAAACAGTTTAAATAAAGGCGTTTTTCATGGTAGTAAAGGGAAGATAACGAATAAACAGTTTGAATAAAGGAGTTTTTCCTGGCAGTAAAGGGAAGACAATGGATAAACAGTTTGAATAGGGGAGTTTTTCCTGGTAGAAAAGGATAGACAATGAATAAACAGTTTGAATAAAGGAGTTTTTACTGGTAAAAGGAAAACTGTTTGAATAGTTCCAAGTGGAAATAAATCTGTGGGTGTCTTTAGTCTAAGCCTAACTCAGTGTTTATGTGACTACATTGAAAAGGAAATTTTCCCATCACAGGCACCACTTTACAACGCACAAACAAAGCAATATCTATTCATACCAAGAAACGGAAAAAACAGTTGGTATATTATCAGTCAAATCAGCACAGCGCATTACAGCATTCGAAACCACACCGTTCAGTTTTGTGAATGAACTATACAAAACGGTTTCAAACAAAAGAATTCTAAGCAAGACCCACCAGAATAATCGGCATCCATTTGACCGTTGTGATCCAGCAGCAATTTCATAATTTCAATATTCCCCATTTCCGCACAGACGTGCAGAGCGCTTTGTCCGTCTACGCTCTTACTGTTCACATCAGCGCCAATGTCCAAGAGGTACTTCACAATTTCCAGACGGCAGTTGTGAGAAGCGAGCATCAGGCAAGTGAACGCGTATTGGTCAGTACTGTCGGTGTCTGAGACAACAAACAAACAAATAAAGAAAGAAATAAATAAACATATAAAGAAATGAACACACATAAAGAAATAAATAAATTAAATCTTCAAATAAATAATCAAATAAAGAAATAAATAAACAGAAAAATAAATAAGTTAATGAGTAAATAAGTAAATAAGTAAATAGATAAATAAACCAGTAAATAAATAAGTAATCAATAAATAAGTAATCAATAAATAAGTCATCAAATAAATAAGTCATCAAATAAATAAATGAATAAATAAATAAACAAACGAACGAACAAATAAATAAATACACAAATACATAAATAAATAAGCAAATAGATAAATGAATAAGCAAATAAATAAATGAATAAACAAATAAATAAACGATCAAATAAATAAATAAATAAGCAAACAGATAAATAAATAAATAAAAGTGTTTCTTCAGCTTCAGCAACATAATGCTGCTCTTGACGTGAGCAAGACTCAGTGTACATCGGCTTAAAAACAAACAACTGACAATAAATACCCACTATATAAAACAGTATCAGAAAAATAGAGTGAAAACTCACATGCTCCGTGTTTCACAAGAAGTTTGGCAATATCGAGGTGGCCATGGGTACATGCTGCTCGCAACGCAGTGCTGTTGAATCTCGTAATGCCATTTACATTGGCTCCTTTGGAAATGAGATAGTCAACGACCGAGTACTGGCCTCGGATAGTAGCGCACCATAGAGGCCGAACTCCGTGCAAGAATCTTCCACGAATCGTTACTGCAAAGCAAAGCAGTTTTCAAGGAATTACATTGTTATTATATATATATATATATATATATATATATATATATATATATATATATATATATATATATATATATATATATATATATATATAATATATAGTGCTGCTATGTAAAGGATGTATGTATGTATGTATGTAAAAGGTCTCAGCACTCCAGTGTTTGTTGTATGTATGTATTTTATGTAGTAGTATATATTCAAAAGTTCCATATTTATACCGTGATTCAGTTATACATATATATATATATACACACACACACACACACACACACACACACATACACATGTATATATATGGTCTCTATAATATATATATATTTTATGATATAAAATAAATATATATATTTGATGGAACATTGATTTACCAGATTGTATCTGTCATCAGGCATAATAGTCAAATATAAGGAGGCCCATACAAACGGCAAAATATAGGAATATAGGCTATATTTGGACCTCATCAGGCAAATAGTGAATAAATACCGCTTTTCTGTGACTTCCTTATTCACTATTGCCTGATGAGAGAGACAGTTGGTCTCTGAAATATAGCCTTTATTTTCTACATTTTGGTGTTTTTATGGGCTCATATTTGATGGAATTCTGTTTTAACAGAAAATATTTCACAGTCATATATATATATATATATATATATATATATATATATATATATATATGAATATATATATATATATATATATATATATATATATATATATATATATATATATATATATATATATATATATATATATATATATATGTACATATATATGTATATATATATGTGTGTGTGTATGTGTATGTGTATGAATGTACTTGTTCTTAGTAAATCTAGAAAACAAGATTACTAAGTCTACAAAGTAGCTTCTCTATTTATAAATGTCCAATCGAATTTACATCAATTATTCAAGTTTTTCAAAGCTGACATCAACAAAAAAGGTCAAAGAATATGATCTTTTAGTCACATAAAAAAAACGACTAAAATATCCTACCTGAGCTCAATTCTCCTATATTTGCATTTCGTTTTTCAACGAGAATTTTGACACAGTCAATATGTCCAAGAAGAGCTGCAGTGGACAACAACGAATCTCGACTGTCCTTGACCATCTCATAGCAGTTTTCATTGGGTGGCGCAAGCGACTGAAAATAAATAATACATGAATGAACTAATCAACAAGAGTAACATAGCATAATTATAATATATATATATATATATATATATATATATATATATATATATATATATATACATATATATATATATATATATATATATATACATATATGTATATATATGTATATATACATATATATATATATATATATATATATCATATATAATATATATATATATATATATATATATATATATATATATAAAATTTATATATATATAAAAATGTATATATATAGTAAAAATATTTTTATAAGTATATAATGATTCTTTTTGCTATGTTGACGTGACACGTTTTTCGAAAAAATTGATATAATTTTTATTCTCTGAACAATTTTAAGTATTCAAAATTTTATGTATAATAATTTCGATTATATATAAGAATATTATATATATATATATATATATATATATATATATATATATATATATATATATATATAAATATGATAATATATATTTATATATATATATTACAATTATAAGTATATCAATATTTTATATATATATATATATATATATATATATATATATATATATATATATATATATATATATATATATATATATATATATATATATATATATATATATATATATATATATATATATATATATATATATATATATATATACATATATATATATATATATATATATATATATATATATATATATATATATATATATATATATATATATATATATATATATATATATATATATATATATATATATATATATATATATATATATATATATATATATATATATATATATATATATATATATATATATATATATATATATACATACATACTTAGAATTGTTCGAGAAATATAAAAGCAATTTTCAAAGTTTTCAAAACACGTCTTACTTCAGCTTAGTAACAGAATTACTATTAAAAAATGCAAGTGAATGCTTATAAAAAAATACAATTTTGTAGACTAATATTTAATTATCACACAATATTTTTTAAACCCCAGCAGAAAAACTAATCAAACTGAGGAAACATCAGAACAAACAATTGTGTTTGTTTTTTGCTTGACCCTTATAACTTTCAATCAGTGGGACAAAAAATGTACTGAGATATTTTTCATCATTCATGAGATACTGAGACCATAAAATAATCAGATGGCAGCTTTTATAAGCATTACTACCCACACACAACAGTAAAGGATGTAAATTATATTTAGAAACATACCTGACCAATATCAGATTTGGAAGATATATTTCATCAAAATACTACATTTAATGTTACCATGAAAATAAAAGAGGAAATTTAAAAAATTTGAAAATCTAAAAAAAAATTCAGTAGTATAAAAAAGAGAGAGAGACAAAACAATAAACATTCTTTATATTAAAAGACATTTGATTTTGAAAACAGATAATCAAAATATTTTATCATACACAAAAAAGACTTGATTACAGTCTTTACGCAATCATGCAATCGTAACATTAAAACACTGTTTTTATTTATGTTCTAATTATTTGCTGCAGAAATTGCAGTGTTTAAATAATAAAAAAAAGCAGCCAAACGGAAAAACTAGAGGTTCCTTCGGGATAGTCACGGTCATGTCCTAGGTGAGCTGAAATGGCTACCCCTTTAACAAGGTCTCAGTGTTTAACGTGCGTAATGAACATATACTAACGAAAATATATTATATACATATGTGCGTAAGATATTACAGATTAACAGGGCCTAGATGCAAGTGAAGCCTTGGATACATTGAGCCTTGGAAACATTGAGTCTCTCTCTCTCTCTCTCTCTCTCTCTCTCTCTCTCTCTCTCTCTCTCTCTCTCTCTCTCTCTCTTAAACAAACACACACAACTTCAATAAGAAACTAAACAGTTATATATTCCAGGAACAACTCTGGAAAAGTAGACACTGGAGCTGAAAAAAATTTGGGCAAAAATTATGGCTTCCTTCAATAACAATTTTAATTCATTCTGACATAAAGGCAGGTCCATGCCGATTACTTGTTAAAAAAAGTAAAAAAATATTTCGAAAGTAAGCATACTTACAATAGTAATATATTCATTAGCGATAGAAAACACAAAATCAAATTAATGCAAAAAAGAAAATTTTGACATACTTGAAAATATGTCCCGAAAAGATAGCCTACAGGAATCATTGGACAGGATCGTGACTGCACTCGAGATGTGAAAACATTACTGCTGCAAGTTAGTGCTCAAACTCGTGTTCATATCATCTGGAGGTTCTTGATTCCATAGGCATCATATTGTCAAAATTTCACAAACAGAATGATAAAAATATTATTACTCTGTCATGAAGGAAAACCAAGAAATATTTTATATCGGATCTATTACACAATACACAGAATTGCCAACCTCCATTCTTGAATACTGACACAGAGAGAGAGAGAGAGAGAGAGAGAGAGAGAGAGAGAGAGAGAGAGAGAGAGAGAGAGAGAGAGAGAGGTGATATAACATTTTAAAGCACATTACCGATTCAGTTAAAAACCACGTGTTTGCTAATATTAGCAACACTAGATATACAAGCTACGAAAGCAGGTACTAACCTCCACTATTAATTTCCGACTAATTTATATTTACACTATACGTAAATAACCTTGACGAAAAAAGAAGAGAAGAAATATTAATTTTGTCAATTTTTTTTTACCTTTGTGACGCACTCGAAAGAACCCATTTTTCCGTCCATTTCGGCTTGTTTACTCACTGACGGAAGTTCAAAAACTTCTGTGTGTGTGTGTGTCCTCTGCACCAGCGGTGGAAAGTAAGGTCTGCGATACGAAGGGAGTCTTGGACGAAGAAAGCCACGTGCCACAGCGTTTAGTGAAATGTGAAAACACGAGACTGAAATTTCATACCCATTTTTGACCTATTTATCATGGCATGTCCTTTGGGGATAGGCGGGGTTGAGATATCCTTAATCCTTAGACCAGCGGTCACCCCAAGCCCTACCAAAGCTATGACGTCACAGGGTTCATTTCAAATGTTTGCCCGCCCATCTCAACCATTTCTAGCGATGTCTGACCTGCATAGGAAGTAAATTCCTTGTAAACAAGAAATCTATTTAAGGGATGTTACAAGCACAAGAATTAGAAATCATTCGTGCATTTCTTGTTGGGGGGGGGGGAGAATTCATGTAATGGAAGACTATGGGAGTACATGACAGAATTGGCTGATTGGCTGAGACATTTCTACCTCTCGGAGACAACTGGACACATCAGCATGACTCTGTTTCCGCTACACCTTTTTCCAGCTTAATGTAGGCTGTCTATAAAGAAAAAACAAAATACGGGCTGCTCTATGTGCAAGAGACTTTGCCGGCATACCGCTAGCTAAAATACTAAAAAAAAAAAGCATTTGCACTGTATGCATTCATTATGTTATATGTGTGTGTGTGTAATAAAAAAAATGTCAGCTCATATATTCTGTCAGGGCATGAGACGATACTACATGTATGGTTGTATGAGTTGAAACCTTGCTAACTCAAGGGCAGCTTAATCAATGAACAGCAAATCATACCCTGTGACTTCTTCACTTTGTATTGGGTAATGAATGAAGAATTTTATGTCAGAAACAGCTGAACTAATTTAAGGATGGTAACCGTAAATTTTCATTTGGTGTTGTCATTTTCACTGTAGACATTAACGGGTAAACAACAACGTGACTTCGTGTGGTCCTTCATTTATTCTATGCACTGAAACGAAACACGATCAGTTCCCTTTGAATCAGCTGATTCAATAACGTGCTTCTGCCCAGAACACGGCACTTTCTGCAAGTCTCAAACCGTCGAAGAACGACAATGAAGACGGAAAAATTCGCAATTTCTGCCATGAAAAAGCCAGCAAAAAAAAAAAAATGGAAATTTCATTTAAATACTGTAAAACATATAGTAAGAATATACTGTAGATGACATAAGTTATACTCTAATTGACAGAACATATCTTGTTCACTTTGAACATTTTGTAAATGGTATCAAATGTTTGAGAAGAAAATACGATTTACTGCATGCATCTGGCAAAGGAAAATTAAAAGCCATGAGAATTTCTTCTTTCATTTGCTGGTAACATAAAAGATATAAGAGAGCAACAACTAACCAGATGGCACTGCAGACGCTCTAAAAAAAATAAGATTTAATTAAAGTTTTAAATCTAAAGTGAGGCAATAAAAATATTTATTGGGCGTGCACGAGAAATTATTTTTTTCATTAAATAATTGTGTTGCAGTGTAACGCAAAAAATTACAAAACCCCGACAATACCATGTAATACATTTGTGGATATCGAAAGACATAGGTTTTCTCTTTAGTTTTGTGTACTAATCTACTTTTAACTTCAGTTTTATTTGCGTGAGAAGCTGTATTTTTTTTTTTTTTTGTCTATCACAGAATATTTAATTAAATAATTACTTTTGGGTATGCAATGCAAAGAATAAAAACATTTACCAATTTCTATATGAAACTTTTTTTCAAAAAACAATTTGGCATTTTTAGGAAAACACATAGATTTGATGTTTCTTAAGTGGAAAATTAGAAACTGCATGACAATTTCTTTGACATAAACGGGCACCAACAACTTAGGAACCAAGAACGGAAGCATGTTGATATTTGGAGTATCAGAAATATATATAAGCAGAGATGATAGACCACGTCTCCAATGGTACTGGAAAATACAAAGGATAAAGTCAGGAAAAGATACAGCAAAAAACAACAAGCGTCTTCAGAAGACGGTTAAGATGGCAACTATAATACTGTAGTGTGTACCAGTTAAGGAAACCAATTTTAAAAACGCAAGCCAGTACATACATTTCTCAAAATGATCAAAGGATAAACAGAGCCTACTTTTATGACGCTGATAATCCACACCCGGCATTTTAATCCAGTATTTCCCAACACAATAATTATGCAGATGTGGAACGACGACTTTGGCAGAACTGAACATATCCTTCGACGGGATCTACCTGGGAAGAACCTGGCTTAGACCCAGGGTCTAGAGATTACACCGTGAGTTGACCCAGATCCTGAGTCGACCTTTCTCTGTGGCTGTGGCGCAGTCGGATTCCCAGTGAACCGGTAAAGGCAGATTCCAGAATCTTCCTTTTTTTGCGCGGATGGCTGCCCTTGCAAAACAGTTCAGCTTCACTCCCACGATGATGATGAAATTGTTCAACCAATAAAAGGTGTTTTTATGTTATTTCGAACAACGACTTTTATTCCTAATATTTCCCTTTCGACGATCAGAGCTGTTCAAAATAAGAATAAGTTTTCAGATATCACATGCATGAAGAAATTAGGTCCTTTAATTTTCCATGTTTTCTTAACTAATCACAATTTTCAGGTTTTATGCACGCAGTCTCTCTCACACAAGTAAACATTTTTTATAAAAATCATATTTCTTTGAACTTACACCCATTTCTCTACTATCGCAAGCAGTCTTTTTGCTTCACTCTACAGTTTTTGTTTTCAAAACTAGAGGAAAGAAAAACTACCACAAGTTTATTTATTAAAACAACAGGCCATCACCTATGATTGCAGGTTTCTTTAAAAAAAATTACTAAAGCCGATTACAGTAAATATCCATCCAGCTTTATAAAAAAATATAAATATAATTATATATATATATATATATGGGAATATATGTTATATATATATATATAACAATATATATATATATATATATAATTTTCGATTTTCTTTTTAGTGTTTGGGAATATGAAACAGTCTACTTTTTTTTTTGTTTCTCCTTGGTAAATAGTGACAAATTCCATCAAAAAACTGAGTGATCGGCGACTTCTGATTCTTCACATTGCATTTGGGGAAAAAGGTCAGTTGTGTTTTTAGGAAAATGTCTATTTTCAGCTTTTTTCCCTCCCATTCCATTTCCCCCATCCTCTACTTTCCATCCTGTCTCCCTCTCCATGCACTATGGCGATTCGAAGCATAACGAAACAGGTTACCCGACATTCAATTCATGAATGATAAAATTGCGAGCGTTCGAGTTCGGTTTTCTTCCTTCAAAGGCAGCCTAGATTTCCTATTTTCAACTCTTGATCAACAAGAACTTTTTATAATGTATCATATGGACTTTAAAATCCAATGTTGCATATTCAATTTGTGTTAAATCAGGATTGCCAACTTCTGTTATAAATCAATCTAATGATTGGTTTTTTTTCAGCGAAAAAAATGTATCCCAGTTCAGAGCATAAATTTCTTTATGAGTTTTAAAGAAATTTATTTGTAAAAGATTTCTACTTGTACATAATTACAATATTTCTTTTTGCTGCTGAACCTTAATTCATGTTTTTCCTCATGATAAGCATCTATGATTTTTATTTGATTTCCAGATATATATTTCGATGAATCTATTCGGTTAATTTTGAAAAAAAAATTGATGATAACTAACCAATACTTTATAAGGCCTAACTAAATTAGTAACTAATAAAAATCGTCATTTTTGGAAAGTTTAGTTTGGCATTTAAAACATTACTTTTATTTTTTTTTTTTTTAGATAATTTGAGGGTAAACTCTTGTACTCACAAAAAATATTGTAAAGGAAAGACAAGGTGTAAATGCCAGTCAACATTTATAATGCGCAGAAGTGGAAAGAAAGCAGCAGTGCTTTTATCTCCAAAATAATATTCCAAGAAACGTATGAAAGCAGACAATGATCACTTCCTTCAGCAGAAACTTATTTTCCATTTTTTTTTTTTTTTCCTCCTCCTCCCCTAAGTTTTCTTTCAATTTCCAAAAACAGCACAAGACAAAAGGCAAAAAAACAGTCCACTGGTTTTGAATGACTGTCCGTGTAAAGACAAGGACAATGGATATATATACGTTGCCTGAACACTGAGCTACTGCTCTTATAATTTCTTCTAAGAATTAATATTCATTCGCGCCATGAAAATAATTTTCGAAACGTGAGTTCAGTTTGCAAATTAACCAAAACTATATTTAAGGAATTTTTTCATCAAAGTTGATTAGGTTATTTTCGATGGTTGACTATTCTTCATACAAATATTAGTGACTCGTTGATGGTCCATTAACACACTGAACGATGTATTATTGGTATGCTAACGACGATTTAAACCGTTATATATAAATTAAATCTAAAAGACTATATGAAAATGTGTAGTAAACTTCATTAACATTTATGGATAAGTAAGAGAAGTGCAGTAATCAGCATGCCATAATTTCTTGCATCGTATCATTCAAGCTACTCTCAACGGAGAAATAGGTCCCAGTGTTACCAGGATTATCATTGCATTCTTCTTGTGCCATTAATGATAAAACTAGAGTTGATAAGAAAATTATAAAACAAACTCTATGATGTCATAATAATATTTCTTGTATCATATTCGAGACACTCAGATATTCCCAATCTTATATTTTCCTAAAGCTTACTCTCAACGGAGAGATAAGTCCGAGTGTTACCAGGATTATCATTGCATTCTTCTTGTGCTATTAATTATAAAACTAATTAACGTGTAAAAACACCTAGCCAGCTTTAGTTTCCTCGTAACCTACAAGAAACAAGCTTGAACGACTATTTTTTGGTCTTAATCATAGAGGAAGATGTCTACTTAGAACCAGAAACAGACAATAACATGAGTTTGGGAATATATATTTAAGACAGTTTAAGGAAACAAAATCAATACAAAGTACAGAAAATATCAACATCTCAATACTTTCATTCTCTTCAATGTAAGGAGGTCGTCAATAATTCAATTAATTTACAGTCAGTGAGGTTCTGTAAAAAGATATATTTGAAAAATTTATATACTTCATATAATCCTGTGCTGTCAACATACATCCATATATACCCTACACCTTATAATATAGTTTACGTACAAACACAATTAGTATATATTAGATAATTTACGAGGTTATACATAGCTATGTACACGTAATTATTACAGAGTCAACGTGATTTCAAAATATATATAAGAAATTTATATATATATATATATATATATATATATATATATATATATATATATATATATATATATATATATATATATATATATATATATATATATATATATATATACATATATATATATATATATATATATACATATATATATATAATATATATATAATATATATATATATATATATAATATATATATATATATATA
Organism: Macrobrachium rosenbergii; assembly: GCF_040412425.1. Classification (NCBI taxonomy): domain Eukaryota; kingdom Metazoa; phylum Arthropoda; class Malacostraca; order Decapoda; family Palaemonidae; genus Macrobrachium; species Macrobrachium rosenbergii. The sequence goes on from NW_027100725.1 coordinate 2,232,891, forward strand.
TAATATATATATATATATATATATATATATATATATATATATATATATATATATATATATATATATATATATATATATATATATATATATATATATATATATATATATATATATATATATATATTTTATAAAAATATATAGTTTATATATATATATATATATATATATCATATATATATATATATATATATATATATATATATATATATATATATATATGGCATACATACACATCATGTAACATGAACCAACATTACCAATGGTCAAAATGTCCTTCACATCAGTGTATGTCTACAAACTGCACAAGTCTTTCAGGTAAGTAAGCTGCCCTTGTAAGAAATCCCATGTCTTTGAATGCACGCCGCCGCTAGGCACTGCAGTGAGCTGTGTCGTACAACATTTACTATCTGAGAAAGACTGCCCTGGGAAGCCCTCAGGGAAGCAAATGTTTGCCCCTGACTATTCACTGCGTCTAAGTGAGCCCCTTCCGACAAGAGGGCGTCTACTACACCTTTGGGGCACTCTTCGTTCTTGGCAATTTCGTGGAGGGGTGTGTTACCTTCGTGGTCTGTGACACTAGGATCAGAGCCAGTCTCTAGCAGAAGGTTTACGACTTCCGTCCTTGGCCGGCAGGCACCGTCAGTGTAAACTTATCAATGTCCCTAAAGTGTCTTGAGCAAGAGAGATGAAGGAGAGTCGAACCCAGGGAATCTCTAGGCCCCATCTTAACTATTTTACCCACTGCCCTTTTAAATGTATGCCACTGATGGTGAGTGAGGCCAGGCTGCAACCTTACAAAAGGCACTAATAAATGCAAGACTACAAAGATGGCCTGGTCAAGGTGACATTCGCGTTTCCTCTCTGTATAGACGTCAGTATAGTTTAACGTACAAATGAGCTCAATTTCCTCGATGCATTTTTCAAGTATAAACATAAAATCCTCAAAATATTCCTGAGGCTTATAATTCCTTCTACTTGCGTTCTTAGCGTCTGTCACTTGTCGAAATATTAGAATGAATGTCTTGAAGTGAAACAACCTATTATGATTTGGTGGTTTTAAATGATTTCGTTGCACATCGATTGCATGAGCACTCAAGTTGATGCTTCGTTTAAAATCTAGTCTAGTTGCATAATGAAGCCCTGTTCTCCTCCTAATAATCCTCATTGTGTCCAAGTGATCGATCATGGCCTTTATAAAATCCTTCCCATTACGAGAAGGGCCTCCTGCTCTGCTCGCTCTTGAACTGCATCATCATCTTCTATTTCTATGTTTTCTAATTGCTGCAAGGTGATGACTTCACTGAACTCCTCATGTGAAGGGTATGACAAACCATCCTCAGCTTTTGGATAAATCAGGGCACCATTGACGTACCTGGAAATATATTAATGTGTTCAGATGACACTAAAAAAAATAGATCAGTGCTTTAACAGAATCACATGAAAAAGCTTATGTTATTAATTAGTCATTGAGCAAATTATAAGAGCTGTCATGAAAACTTACCTCAGACTCATTGCTGATTTCCAGTAATTGATAGTAACAACTATATCACCCGTTATATTGAAAATGGAAGCGCCAAGTAACTCCAAGTCCGTCGGCTTTCTCTTGTACAGATGCCAGATCTGGTCTGGTCACTAGATATTCCACCAGGTCCGTATGACGAAGAGAGCTCGCAGTAATCAAGGGCGTTAATCCTGGTAAAGGGTAGACAGTGAATAAATAACCCTGCGAGTCCAGGAATCCATAGCTCTCTTCAGTTTAATTTTGTTAATGATTACGTGATTCCATTCAAAAAGAAAATATTCATAACACTGGAACCGATTCACATCTTACAATCAAAACCTAAAAGTAGGAATTCAGAAACCGAAAAATATCGCATAAAATATCAGTCAACATATCACATGTAAGCACTGGAAACTACGTCGGTCAATTTCTGGGCAAGATTAGTTTTGAATAAGAATAAGAATAAGAATAATATCAAAGAACATTCATCTTCAAACTGAAGGATCTTAAGCAAGACTCACCAGAATTGTCGGCATCCATTCGAGCGTTGTGATCCAGCAACAGTTTCGTTACTTCCAGACGATCTGCATCTGCGCAGGCGTGCAGTGCGCTTTTCCCAATAAATTTTGACTGTTCACATCAGCGCCAACATCCAGGAGGTACTTAACAATTTCCAAATGGCCATTGAAGGAAGCGAGCATCAAACTATTGATGCCGTGATGATTAGCGGCCTCAATGTCTGGGAAAACAAACAAAACCATAAAACAAGACAATATCTCGAGCGAAAACTAAATTTGCGAACTCTGGGTAAATAGTTACTACACTAGCAGTAGACATCAAAATATAGCACTTGACTTAAGAAAGCTGCAGTGAATATTAGCCAAATCAATAAGTTATAAATAAGCGAATATGGTAGCGCTTATATAGTATATAATATTAAAAGCAATAAACTAAAAACTCACGTGCTCCGTGTTCCACAAGCAGTCTGACAATATTGAGGTGGCCACATGCACAAGCTGCTTGCAACGGAGAGCTATTGAATCTCGTAACGCCATTTGCATTAGCTCCTTTCGAAAGGAGAAATTTAACTACCCAGTAGTGGCCTGCAGCATTACAAGCACACCATAAAGGACGTACCCCATGTTCAAGAGAGCCTTGGATTAGAACTGCAAAGAAAAACTGTCTAGTTATATATATACGTCTGATGTTGCAAAGGTCTAAGAAATCTCATTGAAATTGATCCAGTTTTCAGCAGTCATTTTCGCAGGTAGAGCAGGTCAGAGAAAGCTGTCTACTGATGTACGTTAAAAATCACATACCTGATCCTAGTTCTTCGATATCTGCGTCTCTGTAGTCAACGAGAAACCTGACACAGTATTTATGTCCAAGAAGAGCTGCCGTACACAATAAGGAATATTGTCTCTCATTAGCCTCCTCATGGCAGTAATTATTGCCCGATGACGACAACTGAAAACCCTTAGTAAAAGAATGAGATGACTGAGAGTAATAACAACACAATAATAATAACAATAATATTGATAATAATGACAAGCATGTTGATTTCTCACAAGAGCTCATATCTTCTTGATGATAAACATAAACAAGTAAAAAATGCGCAATCGAGTTTTCTGTACAGCATATAATGCTGAATGAGCCGCCGCCCATGAAACTTTCAGTCACGGCCTGGTGGTGGTCTGTCCTATAGTGTTGCCAGACGCACGATTATGGCTAACTTTAACCTTAAATAAAATAAAAACTACTGAGGCTAGAGGGCTGCAATTTGGTATGTTTGATGATTGGAGGGTGGATGATCAGCATACCAATTGCAACCCTCTAGCCTCAGTAGTTTTTAAGATCTGAGGGCGGACAGAAAAAGTGCGGACGGACAGACAAAGCCATCCCAATAGTTTTAAAACTTGAAGTCAGGGAACATGAGTTTTGTTTTAAATACTCATTCCTCTTGGCTTCAGTAGGATTCCGTACCATTCAAGCGCCAAAGAAAAAATGAATTCGCCCCAGACTCACTACCACATCACCACACCTGAATCTTCATCATTAGAGTAGAAAAAAAAAAAAAGGTGTAATGATATATTATGAACGGAAACAAATTGAAAATAAATTTCCAGATGTGAAGCCAACTACTCGAAAAGCAGAAACAAGGTTAAGCCAAAGGAAAAAATGAGCTTTCTTATAATTTTGGCACAGAGTTAGAAATTCCAGTGCATGTGTATGAGGCGTGTGCTTAATAACTGTAATTCAGAAGAAATTTTTAAAGAAAAAATAAACCTACAGATAATTTTTAGATGTGATAAATGACGCTGCCCATGGCGTAAGTGAACCTAAATAGATATCTATCTCTTCATCAAGGAAGTTTGCCGTATACTGTATATGTCGTGAACTTATCCAGCGAAAGCATTGATGCACATGCGCATAGAGAATTGCAGACTAATATAGCAAAGCTTCAACAAAGCGTTTGGAGTAAGAGCCATTGGCTAAATAGCCCTAAGATGCAAAGGAAATCTTAATAAGAAGCTACAATAATATTTTCCAAAAACAGCTTTGGAAATCTAGAAAAAAAATGGTTAAAAGAATTTCGTGCAATAATTACAGCAAGAACCTTTGGCAAATGGCCCGCCCCGAAAATTAAAAAGATGCAAAGAAGAATGTCAGTAAGAAACTTAAAATTTATATAATCCAAAAATAAGTCTGGAAAACTGTAAACTATCAGAAAATTTGGGAAACCATTACTGCTCACTCAAAAACTTCAATTATCTAGAATATAACTCATGCCTACCGATCACTTATTCCTAAATGCTGAACATTTTTCCAACGTATACCTATAGCAGTAAAATATTCATTACCGAAGTTTCTTCGGCGCAATCGAGTTTTCTGCACAGCCGCTACAGCATATAATCAAGGCCACCGAAAACAGATTATCTTTCGGTGGTCTCGGTATAATGCTGTATGAGCCGCCGCCATGAAACTTTAACCACGGCCCGGTGGTGGCCTATCCTATATCGTTGCCAGCCGCACAATTACGGCTAACTTATCTTTAAATAAAATAAAAACTACTGAGGCTAGAGGGCTGCAATTTGGTATGCTTGATGATCGGAGGGTGGATGATCAGCATACCAATTTGCAGCTCTCCGGCCTCAGTAGTTTTTAAGATGTGAGGGCGGACAAAAAAAAGTGCGAACAGAAAATAGTAGAGACAGAGAGACAAAGCCAGCACAACAGTTTTCTTTTCAGAAAACTAAAAGGACCATAGAAGAGTAAACGGTTCCTTTAGGTGCTGTTACCTCGTTTTTAAATTACTGAATATTTTCATCTTTCCTTAAAAATAGCAATGGCTGCACTCGAGATGTGAATACATTACTGCTGAAAGCTAGCGTTTAAAACTCGTATTTATATCGTCTAGAATGGAGTAACATGAATAAAATGATAAAGATAATATTCCTTCTTGAATGAAAACGTAAAACTGTTTCTATCCCATATATCAGCTAATGTGTACAAGTATCAACCTAATTTACTGTATACTAGCCGCTGATGTGACCAGAATTAGATGTACAGATTTATATCAGCAGGTATTAACCTGCAACCTTAGTTTCTTATTCAAATTTATGTTTCCCAAGAACTATTTTCCATGACAAAAACTGAAAAGAAGAAATAGTGCGTCAAGTTCACTTACCTCCCTGGCGCATACGAAAGAACCCATGTTCCAGTCCATTAATGGCTCCATTTCGGCTTATTTTTTCACATACAGAAATTCAGGTAAAGTACTTGTATGTGTGTCCGCTTTACCAGCGGTGGCCGGTGGAAGGTAAGATCTTCGATACGACAGGAGTCTTGGATGAAGAAAGCAACGTACCACTAGACTTGGTGAATATACTAAACTGAAATTTCTTACCCATTTTGGTCCTATTTCTAAAGGCATGAAGAGGCGGAGCTAACATACCTTTAATCCTTCGACCAACGGTCACCCAAGTCCAGCCAAAAATATGACGTCACGGATTCCTTTTCTCTCGTTTGCCCTCCCATCTCAACTATTTCTAAGAAAGTTGACCTACATTGAAAGTAAGTTCTTTCAAGTACAAGGCATACATTTAAGATATGTTTCCAGGACAGCATAGGGGTACACCACGATTAGAAATAAAATATTGTTAAATGTTGTACATCCGTGATTGATTCCTCCATGCATTTCTGGGGTGGGGGATTTAATTAATGGCAGACGATGGGAGTATACAACGGAGTGTCCTGATTGGCTGATCCAGTTATGCCTCCGGGAGTCAATTAGACACACCTCTTTTCAGCCTAATATAGGCTAACTATATAGAAGAAAAAATACTGGCTGCTCTATGAGCATACTGCCAGTTAAATCATAAACAACGAAGGATAAAAGCATTTGCACTGTATTCATTCATTATATTGTGTGTAGTTAAAAATAACTGATCATTTTATAAAATATGAGACGATACTACATATCTGGTTGCATGAGTAGAAACCTGGCTGAATAAAGGAAAGTTTCATAAAAGAACAACAGCAAATCACAGACTACCATTTGGTGATGCCATTTTCACAGCAACTTGCATATATTTGATGCTTCTAGAGGGAAAAATTAGAAACTGCATGACTTTTTCTTTGTTATCAACGGACACCAGCAATTAATAAACCAAGACCAAAAACATTCTGATATAAAGAAGCTTGAAGACGGTTAAGGAAAACCAAATAAGAAGGCAGGTCAAAAACAAAAGCTCAACAGCGTCTACTTTTACGACCCCTGTTAATCCACCCCTGGCATCTTAATCCGGTATTTCTCAAGATAATATTGGCAGGGTTAAACAAATCTTTCGGTAGGCCCAGAGTCTGGATTAGAGATTATAGACCCTGAGTTGACCATTCTCTACGGCTGTAATGTAGTCGGATTTCCAGTGGACCGGTAGGGTCAGGGACCGAATCCAGAATTGTCTTCTTTGTCCAGACAATTACCCTTGCCGAACAGCTTAGCCTCATTCCCATGACGATGATGTTGAAATTGTTTAACCAATTAAGAAGGTTAATTTTATGATATATCGAAGGATGACTTCATTCCTGAGCTTTTCCTTTCGGCGAAAAGAACTGTTCACAATAGCAATAGTTTTCTTCCAGATGACGTACATGAAAAAATGAGGTCCTTTAATTCTTTATGCATTTTAATTCATCAAAATTTTCAGGTTTTATAAATTCAGTTTCACATAAGTTGTGTTGCTTTGAAGTTAATCCGATTTCACTACCAAGGCGAATATTCCTGTTATTTCTTCACTTTATACACTTTTTCGTTCAAAACTAAAAGAGAAAAGACAAAAATTAGATAATGTCAGTTTGTTCACCAAATAACGCCCGGCTATCACCTAATTGTTGCCTTGTATTTGAACGAAGTGTTTTTTAATGATAAATTATTAGAGCCGATTACAGCTAATACTCTTCGTGCGATTAAAAAAATGCATTAAAGTTATTTTCGTTCTTTTCTAGTCTTCGAAGCGTTGTTCCTTCCTGGTAAACGATGAAAGAGATATTACAACGCCGAAGATTCTCGTCTCAACTGAGTGACCGGCGTCTGTCCGTAACCCCGTTTTCTATCGCGAACCTTGACATGGGTAAATGAGGGTAGGTTTTAGAAGAAAACTGTCTCCAATTACTTTTTCCTCCCATTTCCCCCTTCTTCGTCTTCCCGTCCTCTTTTCCTCTCCCTGCTATTCCTAACCGGCTACTTTGTATTTGTGAATAATCACTTGATAATCATCCCGACAGTAAATAGAGCATCCTAACTGATTTCTCAACATTTGTTAATGTTAATAATAATATCACGAGCATTCGACTAAGGTTCTCTTCCTTCTTAGGCCACTTAAGTTACCTATTTTCATTTCTTGATATGTGCAATAGCTCTCTGTCATTCGCGGGTGTTGTGATAAAACCAGAGGATTTTGAAGTTATAATAAATTGGACTCAAGGTTTTTCTCTGAACAATGACAACAATGAAATCAAGATTTTTAGTGTTCTCAGCAGTTCTCTCTGGTTCTCAGTTTCCAGAGTAGGTTGCATTAGTAGTGGGTGATATGAGTTTCAAATACTTTAAAGATATCTTACTGTTCCCTAAATGAATAAGCTAAAGATACAAATTGTTCCAAAATAATAATAAAATAAAATACAATAATAATAATAATAATAATAATAATAATAATAATAATAATTATTATTATTATTATTATTATTATTATTATTATTATTATTATTATTATTATATTATATCTTGCCTTATCTGAAAGTAATATATATATATATATATATATATATATATATATATATATATATATATATATATATATATATATATATATATATATATATATATATATATATATATATATATATATATATATATAATTCGAACATGGTAATTATGCAGAGGTAAAAGAAACTTATGTATATCATTTAAAGAAATGGAAAAATTTCACCAGGTTTGATCCCGTTATTCATTATTGATTTGCTGATGAGAAAAATCCCTCTCTGTATAGATGTTCCTTTAAAGTAGTAATCCATTCAAGGAGACTTTATGATAAGATTAAGTTGCCTGACAAGACTCATCTGTAACCATTACAGTCCCTGGCGGTCATGATAATATTGAATGTGTTAGAGATTTAAAACTGTATAGTTTCACAGTACTTCAAGCTGAATTTAATTTGAGTTTTATTTATCGACGTCGTTGTTGTATCGTAGACGATTCAGTTTTCTTTAGTTTACCAGTAAAATCCCACGCTCTTCGATGCATGTTTACCAAAGCAATACAAACAAACACAATAAAACAAGACCCTGCTTTTGTTGTCAAAGTTGCAATAAGTCTGTCAAACTGGAAGGGAAATGCCCGATTAAGAACACAATTAACGCAGGTAGTCTGGTGAAAAATCATCCTCATGAAAATTAATCATATCTACTTTAGTTATGATGTGATGGTTTCGCTGAACTTTCTGCCAAAGTAACCATTTGCAAATGTTGCCAATAGCTGGTGAAAGTGAAGGCGCGTGTAATTAAAATTGGTTTTCCTTATCAAGTCAACGTAAGTTCCCTGCTAAATCGTCCTGAGATACACAGACACACACACACACACACACACACATACACATATATATATATATATATATATATATATATATATATATATATATATATATATATATATATATATATATATATATATATATATATATATGTATCAGTAAATTTGTACATAGCATGTGTATTTATGAGTATACATGCAAAACTAATCGCCCGTATGTTGAACCAACATTATTGACCTCAAACTCATAAATTAAAGTTTTCAAACACACATATATATATATATATATATATATATATATATATATATATATATATATATATATATATATATATATATATATATATATATATATATATATATATATATATATATATATATATATATATATATATCGATTTTGTAACATCTGTGTTGAATATTTTTTAATGCATACTTTAAAAAATCTGTTACAGGAGATTTACTGGAACAAAGTACTCGTAAAATAGAGCATTCTGAAAAATTTCCCATTTTTCTTTTTATATTTTGCATTTGTTTCGTTTAAACACTAATAATCTTAACTTCAAGGTGAAAATATGATTTCATTCCTTTCTCTCGAAATGACATATAGTTATTCATCTTTGATCATTACCGGATAAAACGGCGTTGTAGTCTCCGCCGATTAAAAAGTGTTCATATTTTAGATGTCAAAAAATTTTTTTTTTAATATTCTATGATAGCAAATATTGAAACCTTTGCAATTAATCAAAGATTTTTTTTTTAAGTTTTACCTTTCACTCGCTTCACTTCAGACGATCAAGGCCATCCCTTTTGTACTCTCAAGGAATGGACCATATAGAGTTTAGGCCAAAGGCCAAGAATTGGGACCTATGAGGTCATTCAGCGCTGAAAGGAAAATTGAGAGTAAAAGGTTACGAAGGTGTAACGGGAGGAAAACCTCAAAGCAGTTGAAGCACTATGAAATAATCGTTAGGCGAGGATGGATAGCAAGATGGAAGAAAGATAATATGAATTGAGGTACAGTAAAAGGAATAAAAGGAACCGTTAGTAATGCCTACAGTGCACCCCGTGAGGTGCACTGACGGCACTATCCCCCTAAGGGGCTTTTGTACTCCTAAGGAAGAGTCTTTTTCAGTTTGACCTACAAGAAACTGACTGGGATCCCAACAATTTTGAAAGCATTCGTTGATAATTAAGTACGTGCAATAGAGATAAATTTACTTGTGAAGGTTTCAGAATACGTTCAGTATCTTTGGAATAATTTCTGTTAACGCTGGTTTGAAAGTTTCCAAGCATCCAAGATATACAAGAAAATACATACATATACATACATACATACATACATACATATATGTATGTATGTATGTATATATATATGTATGTATATATATATATATGTATGTATGTAAACACATATATTCTTTATGTATAAGTACACACCATTCAGGATTATGTTGAAAATTCAAATTTGAAAATAACTTTTCGTGAACTGACTTTGTTGAAATGAATGCTAAATTACAAAGAAGTGGATGTCCTTTTTGGCGAATTTGTAACATAAACATCGTTACCCAAACTGGTCTTAAAACTCAAGTGGTTTGGCCTTCCCAGGTTGGAAGGACCACCCAAATCCTTGGCATGACGCCTCATTGTGTCTGTTTTCGATCCTCTCTCCCAGTTATCAACCAGAGAGATGAGGAAATACAGAATCATCTTAACAAAACAAAACAAAAGAGAGTAAATAAACATGTTCGTCAAGCTGGGCAGTTAACAGAGTTGTAATAGATTGATGGTGGCAAACAATATAAAAAAAGAGGTAAGAAGCTAGACAATAACCAATAGACCTGTAACAACTGAAGTGGATGCGATGCTATTGAAAGAACAGCTGAATAGGTAGTGTACTACCATTATATTCTGGTTTAATTCTCCTAATAAAAAGAGAGTCTTGAATGTCTTTGTGGTGAAACTTTGGTCTTCCTCCCTGACAGCTAAGTGTAACTCTTTTGTGAGTGATAGCCGCTGCCGTGTTCCGAAGCTCTTCCCTTGTTTTCAGAAAGTGGGTGCCGTAACCAATAGTTGCAATTACCAATATACCTGGTATACATTACATCGAGACAAGTGAATTGGTAAACAACACATGAAGATAATCCTTCTGGCATGGATTCTTTCTTGCTTAGGTAAGAGTCAGAGTCTTTTAGTAAATGCAAATCTAATCTGTATCTGTGGATAGCACAGTTGTTTAGCCACATAGTTTCCAATTATAGTCAGGCCATGAAGCAAGCACAGTTAGCATGCAGCAAGAGAGGTGACCCCTTTGCGACAATATTAATCTGAAAGTATAGTTTGTTTTCAAATCTGGACTCAGTATCTTAGTAGCTAAATTAAGCATAGTCTCAAGTATGCTACTGTTTAGTCCATACTAAATTAATCTTTAATCTCAGTACTTTCTAAGATAATATTTGTATTTTGCAACATGTAGTACATTTCTTCACAAATGAACACTGTGTTATCAGCAGATAACATCTAATCCTTTTTGTAGCCTTGGAATCCTTACGTTCTCCATAATGTTTCATCTACTTTTACTGTCATTTCTTCTACTACGTCACTGGGTTATAAGAAATAAATGTACAAAAATCAGATAAGGAAACAATATCTTTATTTAATATTCATATTTTTGGTCACTTATTACAAAAGACTTAAGAAAGGTTTGTAAATCGTTAGGTTAATTTTTCACGATATCCCTACCTTATTCACATTTCGCTTTTTTAACTGCACCAGTTACATCTGCCTAAACATTGTTTACAAACAAAAAAAGTATAATAGATGAACGTTCCTTACTTTTGAATATGTATAAGTAAATTCCTCTATCATATTTTGTTATAGGTACTTTGAACATCGATCTAGAATTAATTTTATTATTTTTTTTTTTTTTTTTGGGGGGGACAAAACCTTAATTCATGCTTTCCTGATAATAAGCATATATGTTTTCACGCTAATATCAGCTATTCCACGAGTTTCCACATATATATTTCGATGAAATTAATCAATTTACTATGAGAACGATTGATAACTAACAAATACCTCGTCAAGACCTAACTACCATAGTGACTAGGGAAATCGTGCTTTGAAAAGTTTAGTCTGGAAAATATCACCTTTTTTACATAATTTGAAGGTAAACTGTCGTACTCACAAAAAAAATATTAAAGAGGAAAGGCAAGTACTCATGCCAATCAACATTTATAATTCGCAGCAGTGGAATGAAAGAATCAGTGCTTTTATCTCCAAATTAATATTCCAAGAAACGTATGAAAGCAGACAATGATCACATCTTTCCTCATTTCTTTCATTCCATCAAGACAACATACAAGAAAAAGCCAAAAAACAGTTCACTGGTTTTGAATGACTTCGTGTCAAGACAAGGACAATGGATGTACGTTGCTTGAACATTTGAACTACCTACTGCTCTTTGTCGTGCGAATTTAATTAGCAAATTAATCTAAACTAAACTTAAGGCATTATTTCAAACTATATTAGGTTAGTTTCGATGTCTGAGGGTTGTCTTCACGCGAATATTGCAAATACTAGTTGATAATGCAGTATCTTATTTTACTTTTTATTTATAGTACGCTTACGACGATTTTAACCTCTATACAATGCAATTAGATGTAACAGACTGGATAAACGTGGTAGTAAACTGCAATAACATTTATGAATCAGTAAAGTCGATGACGCAATGTAGATGTGTGACCGATTAATCACAAAATGTAGTTCGCGGAAATAAGAGCGTAAGAGATATATGACATTAAGTTGCCATATTGTATCATTCATAATGTCATTTTCCCAAAGCTTACTCCCAAAGGAAAAATAGGTCCAAGTATTACTTGGATTATCGTTGCATTCTTCTCGTGGCGTTATTTATAAAACCAGTGTTGACAAGAAAATTATAAAGCACTATCCAGCGATAAGTGTTCCTCTCAATGTAACAAATCTCCCAGCAAGCTTTAGTTGCCTTGTGACATATGAGAAATAATCTAAACGACATTTTTAAAAAATAATTTATAGAGGAAGACTACTACTTGGAAGCAGAATCAAACTGTAGCGTGAGTTAAGTGGATATATATTTAAGACAGTTTAAGAAGACAATATCATTACAAAGTAATATAAGAAGATAGTTATCAAGACAATGAATTCTACAGACAGTTCTCTATAAAAGATATATATGAAAAAATTTATATTAAAATAATATACTGTCAGCATACATACACTACACACTATTATATACTTTCCGTGCAAACACAATTAGTATATATTAGATAATCTACGTAATGATTACAGGATCAACATGATTTCAAAACATATATACAAGAATTTCACATTATATATATATATATATATAATATATATAGGTTATATATATATATATATATATATATATATTATAATATACATATATATATAATATATATACATATATATATATATAATATATATATATATATATATGCTGATATATATATATATATATATATATATATATATATATATATATATCAAAATATATATATATATATATATATATATATATATTCAGTAAAATCATTTAACAAGAATCCAGCATTACCAATGCACAAAAATCACATCAGTGCATGTCTACAAACCGCACAAGTCTGGCAGGCAAGCTTTCCTTGTAAGAAATCCCACGTCTCCGAATGCACGCTGCGGCTAGGCACTGCAGAGAGGTATGACGAACAACATTCACTAGTTGAGAAACTGGCTGCCCTTGGGAAGCTCTCAAAGATGCAAATGTCTGCCCCTGACCATTAGCAGAGTCAAAGTGAGCTCCGCCTGACAAGAGGGCGTCTACTACACCTTTGGGACAATCTTTGTTCTTGGCGATTTCATGGAGGGGTGTGTTACCATCATGGTCAGTGACGCTAGGATCAGCGCCATTCTCTAGCAGAAGGTCTACGACTTCCGTCCTGGGAGTGACAGACCCCGGCAATGTCGAATCTTCAACGTCCTTAAATTTTCTGGAGCAAACCATGTGAAGGAGAGTCGAACCCAGGTAATCCCTGGGATCCAACTTCGCCAGCTTATACACTGCTTTTTTCACTGCGTGCCACTGACAGTTAGTGAGGCCAGGCTCTATCCTTATAAATGGTAGTAATAAATGCAGAGATATAATCATAACCTGGCCAAGGAGAGGTTCATGTTTCAATCGTACGTAACCGTCAGCATTATTTAATGAAGAAATAATTAGTCCTATTTCTATTGTGACCATATCAAATACACACATAAAATCATCAAAATGATCTTCCGGTTATAATTCCAGTTGCATGCGGTCTCAGTGTTT
>NW_027100725.1:2247331-2254831 GCF_040412425.1 Macrobrachium rosenbergii
ATTTGTTTAATTTAGATAATTACTTAAATTTTTATGTTGTAAATTTCTGTTAAAATGTATTCAGGTATTCAGAATTAGCTTGTTTTTCCCTCCTCACTGGTGGTCTCGCTTGTTAAGCATTTTATTTAACAAGCATTTTTCTTTACATGGTCTGTGGGTGTGTGTATGGCCCTCCCTCCCCCCGTGCGGCAGAGGGCTTGGTGAAGCTCCTGCTGAGTCAGGCAGTCTGTTTCTGGATCTTCATCAGGAGTGCTGAACTGACCTCTTTTGCTGCTGTTTTTGAATTATTACCTGCTTATTGGTTGTGGCAGCCTGATTATTTTTGGATGCACCTCGCCCTGCAGTTGCAAGGATTTACCAGCCCGTTATTATTCAGCACCACTGATCCAGTATTACTGTCGGTGGGACCTCTCTTGACCACGGTAAAATATTTATCTATTAATTAATAATGTGTGATCACAGCTTCTAAGTCCACTGCTGACATATTACGTGGACTCATTATATGTCTGTCATCCCCATCTGCCCGAGTGGATCCTGTGATACCCCACCACTGGGAGATTCTCCTCTAACATTTGGGAGGAATTAATGAACCACTGAGGAATTATTAGTATATTAAATTTAGTGTGTATCATGGTAGGGTATTCTGGCTTTTAACTTTCCGCCTCCTTTCTGGACCCCCTCCCTTTATTGGTATAAGTGTGTTGTAGTCTATCTTAATTGTGTAAGTGTGGTTTATAGTTAAGGGTGTTTGTTTTCATTCAATTTTTGTATCCTTGAGGTTCAGGTGTTACTTCTGTCTGCAACTTATGTATTAAATTTAATAATTTTTAGCAGTGTTTATTATGCCCCTGAATTGGTCTTGCACAAGCTTTAATTAGTGGTACGATTCCACCCATTGTGGACTTCTGCATCTTGTTTTTTGTGAATGCATTGTATAGGTATTGAAAATATTTATAGTGTAGTGGAGAAGTGTCCATTAAAATATATATATATATATATATATATATATATATATATATATATATATATATATATATATATATATATATTTATTATGTAGAATCTACTGGTCACCTAAGAGGGCATTGTATTATTAGAATTACATATATATATATATATATATATATATATATATATATATATATATATATATATATATATATATATATTTATTATGTAGAATCTACTGGTCACCTAAGAGGGCATTGTGGTTATTAGAATTACATATATATATATATATATATATATATATATATATATATATATATATATATATATATATATATATATATATATATATATATATATATATATATATATATATATATACATACACATCATGTAACATGAATCCAACATTACCAATGGTCAAAATGTCCTTCACATCAGTGTATGTCTACAAACTGCACAAGTCTGGCAGGTAAGTAAGCTGCCCTTGCAAGAAATCCCATGTCTTTGAATGCACGCCACCGCTAGGCACTGCAGTGAGCTGTGTCGTACAACATTTACTATCTGAGAAACAGACTGCCTTCGGGAAGCCCTCAGGGAAGTAAATGTTTGCCCCTGACTATTCACTGCGTCTAAGTGAGCCCCTTCCGGCAAGAGGGCGTCTACTACACCTTTGGGGCACTCTTCGTTCTTGGCAATTTCGGGGAGGGGTGTGTTACCTTCGTGGTCTGTGACACTAGGATCAGAACCAGTCTCTAGCAGAAGGTTTCCGACTTCCGTCCTTGGCCGGCAAGCACCGTCATTGTAAACTTATCAATGTCCCTAAAGTGTCTTGAGCAAGAGAGATGAAGGAGAGTCGAACCCAGGGAATCTCTAGGCCCCAATCTTAACTATTTTACCCAAAGCCCTTTTAAATGTATGCCACTGATGGTGAGTGAGGCCAGGCTGCAACCTTACAAAAGGCACTAATAAATGCAAGACTACAAAGATGGCCTGGTCAAGGTGACATTTGCGTTTCCTCTCTGTATAGTCGTCAGTGTAGTTTAACGTACAAATGAGCTCAATTTCCTCGATGCATTTTTCAAGTATAAACATAAAATCCTCAAAATATTCCTGAGGCTAATAATTCCTTCTACTTGCGTTCTTAGCGTCTGTCAATTGTCGAAATATTAGAATGAATGTCTTGAAGTGAAACAACCTATTATTATTTGGTGGTTTTAAATGATTTCGTTGCACATCGATTGCATGAGTACTCAAGTTGATGCTTCGTTTAAAATCTAGTCTAGTTGCATAATCAAGCCCTGTTCTCCTAATAATAATCCTCATTGTGTCCAAGTGATCTATATTGGCCTTTATAAAATCCTTCCCATTACGAGAAGGGCCTGCTCTGCTCGCTCTTGAACTGCATCATCATCTTCTATTTCTTTTTCTTTTGCTGCAATTGACTGCACTGAACTCCTCATGTGAAGGGTATGACAAACCATCCTCAGCTTTTGGATAGATCAGGGCACCATTGACGTACCTGGAAATATATTAATGTGTTCAGATGACACTAAAAAAATAGATCAGTGCTTTAACAGAATCACATGAAAAAGCTTATGTTATTAATTAGTTATTGAGCAAATTATAAGAGCTGTCATGAAAGCTTACCTCAGACTCATTGCTGATTTCCAGTAATTGATAGTAACAACTATATCACCCGTTATATTGAAAATGGAAGCGCCAAGTAACCCGATGCGTCGGCTTTCTCTTGTAAGATGCCAGATCTGGTCTGGTCACTAGATATTCCACCAGGTCCTTATGACGAAGAGAGCTCGCAGTAACCAAGGGCGTCAATCCTGGTAAAGGGTAGACAGTGAATAAATAACCCTGCGAGTCCAGGAATCCATAGCTCTCTTCAGTTTAATTTTGTTAATGATTACGTGATTCCATTCAAAAAGAAAATATTCATAACACTGGAACCGATTCACATCTTACAATCAAAACCTAAAAGTAGGAATTCAGAAACCGAAAAATATCGCACAATACATCAGTCAACATATCACATGTAAGCACCGGAAACTACGTCGGTCAATTTCTGGGCAAGTTTAGTTTTGAATAAGAATAAGAATAACATCAAAGAACATTCGTCTTCAAACTGAAGGATCTTAAGCAAGACTCACCAGAATTGTCGGCATCCATTCGAGCGTTGTGATCCAGCAACAGTTTCATTACTTCCAGACGATCTGCATCTGCGCAGGCGTGCAGTGCGCTTTTTCCCAATAAATTTTGACTGTTCACATCAGCGCCAACATCCAGGAGGTACTTAACAATTTCCAAATGGCCATTGAAGGAAGCGAGCATCAAACTATTGGTGCCGTGATGATTAGCGGCCTCAATGTCTGGGAAAACAAACAGAACCATAAAACAAGACAATATCTCGAGCGAAAACTAAATTTGCGAACCCTGGGTAAATACAATAGTTACTATACTATAGTCGAGCCAAACGAAAGCGGCGGGTGAGAGACTGAATGCATCGTGGCGAAATCTAAAGAGTTCGTTCATTTTACCTGGAGAACGGTTGAGAGAAGTCCTGAAACCGAAGATGCATTAAGATCTTAGGTGGGAAGGTTCCGTCGGTCATAATCCCGGATATATTTTCCTTTTCGGCTTTTTTTCCAGGTGATCAGTAGAAAACAAATAGAACCTAAGGAATTATGATCCCAGGTCAATCACAGCCACACAGGGAGCGCTTATTATAAGAGTTTTCTTCCTTCAAAATAATTTATCTTAAGACCCATATATGGTTAGCTCCTCTTTTAATTGTGTGTGTATATATATATTAAAATATAATAAATATATATAAATATATATATATATATATATTATATATATATATATATATATTTATATATATATATATATATATATATATATATATATATATATATATATATATATATATATATATATATAATATATATATATATATATATTATATATATATATATATACATACAGACACACACAATTAAAGAGGAGAAACAATCTGTACAAAGAGGTGGCCATGTGGTCTTAAGGATAAATGAGCTATATGAATATATATATATATATATATATATATATATATATATATATATATATATATATATATATATATATGTAACGCACATTTGCATTAGCTATATATATATATATATATATATATATATATATATATATATATATATATATATATATATATATATACATATATATATATATATATATATATATATATATATACGAAATATAGAATATTAATATATATATATATATATATATATATATATATATATATATATATATATATATATATATATATATATATATATATATATATATAGATATATATATGCCTGAAACTGCATTGACAATTGGAATACCATAAAGATGAATTGCATAAACTTTATTTTCAATGAGGAATATTTTAAACAAACGTTTGGTATAGCAATGGGAAACCCTTTCGTGTTCTTTCAAATTTATATATGGAATTTTTCGAATGCCTGTGCATCCCAAGATTTTCCATTTTCTGTAACATGGTGTTGGATGATATTTCAACCATCATGCCCAAGACTCTAAAAACATACTGGCTAAAACTCAGGGAATTAGAATGGAATTTATTTATATGAAAAGACAAATAATTTGAATGTGGTTATTTAGATATCAACCACTCTCCAGACAAGAACAAGATTATTTTTTTCGTCTGACACGCTAAATCAGTTAATCCACAGGTAATAAGCTGGTCAGATTGTTCGCTCGTATCCTCACTGGACGGAGGCCTCCGCGCCACTTTCGTTTGGCTTGACTATAGCAGTAGACATCAAAATATAGCACTTGACTTAAGAAAGCTGCAGTGAATATTCAATAAGTTATAAATAAGCGAATATGGTAGCGTAAAATATAAAAGCAATAAACTAAAAACTCCTTGCTCCGTGTTCCAGCAGTCTGACAATATTGAGGTGGCCACATGCACAAGCTGCTTAACGGAGAGCAGAATCTCAACGCCATTTGCATTAGCTCCTTTCGAAAGGAGAAATTTAACTACCCAGTAGTGGCCTAATACAAGCACACATAAAGGACGTACCCCATGTTCAAGCCTTGGAGTAGAACTGCAAAGAAAAACTGTCTAGTTATAATATATATACTGTACGTCTGATGTTGCAAAGGTCTAAGAAATCTCACTGAAACTGATCAAGTTTTCAGCAGTCATTTTCGCAGGTAGAGCAGGTCAGAGAAAGCTGTCTACTGATGTACGTTAAAAATCACAGACCTGATCCTAGTTCTTCGATATCTGCGTCTCTGTAGTCAACGAGAAACCTGACACAGTATTTATGTCCAAGAAGAGCTGCCGTACACAATAAGGAATATCGTCCCTCATTAGCCTCCTCATGGCAGTAATTACTGCCCGATGACGACAACTGAAAACCCTCAGTAAAAGAATGAGATGACTGAAAGTAATAACAACTCAATAATAATAACAATAATATTGATAATAATGACAAGCGTGTTGATTTCTCACAAGAGCTCATATCTTCTTGATGATAAACATAAACAAGTAAAAAATGCGCAATCGAGTTTTCTGTACAGCATATAATGCTGAATGAGCCGCCGCCCATGAAACTTTCAGTCACGGCCCTGCCGGTGGCCTGTCCTATAGTGTTGCCAGATGCACGATTATGGCTAACTTTAACCTTAAATAAAATAAAAACTACTGAGGCCAGAGGGCTGCAATTTGGTATGTTTGATGGTTGGAGGGTGGATGATCAGCATACCAATTGTAACCCTCTAGCCTCAGTAGTTTTTAAGATCTGAGGGCGGACAGAAAAAGTGCGGACGGACAGACAAAACCATCCCAATAGTTTTAAAACTGAAGTCAGGGAACATGAGTTTTGTTTTAAATACTCATTCCTCTTGGCTTCAGTAGGATTCCGTACCATTCAAGCGCCAAAGAAAAAAATGAATTCGCCCCAGACTCACTACCACATCACCACACCTGAATCTTCATCATTACAGAGTAAAAAAAAAAAAAGGTGTAATGATATATTATGAACGGAAACAAATTGAAAATAAATTTCAAGATATGAAGCCAACTACTCGAAAAGCAGAAACAAGGTTAAGCCAAAGGAAAAAATGATCTTTCTTATAATTTAGGCACAGAGTTAGGGAATTTCAGTGCATGTGTATGAGGCGTGTGCTTAATAACTGTAATTCAGAGGAAATTTTTAAAGAAAAATAAACCTACAGATAATTTTTAGATGTGATAAATGACGCTGCCCCTGGCGTAAGTGAACCTAAATAGATATCTATCTCTTCATCAAGGAAGTTTGCCGTATACTGTATATGTCGTGAACTTATCCAACGAAAGCATTGATGCACATGCGCATAGAGAATTGCAGACTAATATATCAAAGCTTCAACAAAGCGTTTGGAGTAAGAGCCATTGGCTAAATAGCCCTAAGATGCAAAGGAAATCTTAATAAGAAGCTACAATAATATTTTCCAAAAACAGCTGAAATCTAGAAAAAATGGTTAAAAGAATTTCTGGCAATAATTACAGCAAGAACCCTTGGCAAATGGCCCGCCCTGAAAATTAAAAAAAGATGCAAAGAAGAATGTCAGTAAGAAACTTAAAATTTATATAATCCAAAAATAAGCCTGGAAAACTGTAAACTATCAGAAAATTTGGGAAACCATTACTGCTCTCTCAAAAACTTCAATTTTCTAGAATATAACTCATGCCTACCGATCACTTATTCCTAAATGCTGAACATTTTTCCAACGTATACCTATAGCAGTAAAATAGTCATTACCAAAGTTTCTTCGGCGCAATCGAGTTTTCTGCACAGCCGCTACAGCATATAATCAAGGCCACCGAAAACAGATTATCTTTCGGTGGTCTCGGTATAATGCTGTATGAGCCGCGGCCCATGAAACTTTAACCACGGCCCGGTGGTGGCATATCCTATATCGTTGCCAGTCGCACGATTACGGCTAACTTAACCTTAAATAAAATGAAAACTACTGAGGCTAGAGGGCTGCAATTTGGTATGCTTGATGATTGGAGGGTGGATGATCAGCATACCAATTTGCAGCTCTCCGGCCTCAGTAGTTTTTAAGATGTGAGGGCGAACAGGAAAAGTGCGAACAGAAAATAGTAGAGACGGAGAGACAACAGTTTTCTTTTCAGAAAACTAAAAGGACCATAGAAGAGTAAACGGTTCCTTTAGGTGATGTTACCTCGTTTTTAAATTACTGAATATTTTCATCTTTTCTTAAAAATAGCAACGGCTGCACTCGAGATGTGAATACATTACTGCTGAAAGCTAGCGTTTAAAACTCGTATATATAATGGAGTAATATGAATAAAATGATAAAGATAATATTCCTTCTTGAATGAAAACGTAAAACTGTTTCTATCCCATATATCAGCTAATGCGTACAAGTATCAACCTGATTTACTGTATACTAGCCGCTGATGTGACCAGAATTAGATGTACAGATTTATATCAGCAGGTATTAACCTGCAACCTT
>NW_027100725.1:2259831-2264393 GCF_040412425.1 Macrobrachium rosenbergii
CATCAAAGATGCTAATAAAATCAACGGCATAAAAACATATAATTCCTCAAATTACTTAGAAAAAGATTAAAAACACCCAAAAAGTTTATACTATTACTACAAGATAGATGCAGCGCAAAGGAAGCGCTAAAGAAGAAAAAATGCAGATAAAACTGAACGAGAAAAATAGGAAACAAAAGAATAAAACAATGGCACCAGATGGAAGCTTTGGTTTGATCTCCGGTTAAAAAAAAAAATTATAAAGAGGAAATAGTTGGTGGCTGCCTGTAAGCCTCGAAAGTTCCTACTGGTAGAGAAATGTATGTTCAAACAACATACATACAATAGACACATCCGCTCTATGTATGTATATGTATATGTATGTGCATTAAGATATGTATATATATGTATGTATGTGTATTAATACATGTATATTTACACAGACACACGATACACTTATATGTATATATATTAATATATATATATATATATATATATATATATATATATATATATATAAATATATATATATAAGAAAATGTGTGTATATACTGTATATGTATGCTATGCATAAAATCATCTCAGTTCAAGATATTTACCTTCAGCACCTGCCCCCAAAACCCCCTACAAGTCCAATCTGCAGGTGGTGCAGCTGAACAGAACACTAACAAGCTTTCTACAATACAGCCGACAAAATTCCTGCTTCTGTGAGGAAAGGCTGACTTTTATTTCATCATTTATTCCAAAATGACATAAACAAACCGTTAAATTAGTCTACTATCGTAAAATTGACAACAAAATAATCCACTATTAGCTCACTTCCCGTAGGGGGCTAGTGCCGTCAGGGCACCTCACGGGGTGCACTGTAGGCATTACTCAAGGTTCTTTGCAGCGTGCCTTCGGCCCCTAGCTGCAACCCTTTACATTCCTTTTACTGTGCCTCCATCCATATTCTCTTTCTTCCGTCTTGCTATCCACTCTCTCCTAACGATTGATTCATAGAGTAACTGAGAGGGTTTCCTCCTGTTCACCTGTGTAACCGTTTACTAGTTCTTTGTTGGGTGAGCGGGTTCCTCTCAGCTGCCACCTGTTGGCCGCGAGTTCGAATCTCCGACCGGCTGATGAAGAATAAGAGGAATTTATTTCATAGAAATTCATTTCCGCCATAATGTGGTTCGAACCACAGTAAGCTGTGAGGTCCCGTTGCTAGGTAACCAGTTGGTTCTGCCACGTAAAATAAATCTAATCCTTCGGGCCAAGTCCTAGAGAGCTGTCAATCAGCCCATTGGTCTGGTTAAACTAAGATATACTTTTTTTGTAACGTTTACCTCAATTTTTTTCCAGCGCTGAATGACCTCACATAGGTCCCAGCGATTGGCCTTTTGTCCTAAATTCTACTGTATATTCCATTCCACTTGGCTCACTGGGTTTAGAAGTTCCGTATGTTTTAGAAAAGTAAATCAAAAGTTAAATAGTTGTAGGAAAGAAGGAACGGTGGAATTTCAATGGCGTGGGGTGGATCAGTCCTAGAGGCATGGAATAGTAGTAGCAATAGTAGTAGTAGTGTAGCAGTAGTAGTGGTGGTAGTAAAAGACCACTCCAGATGGCGCTGTTCCCAAAGAGGCTGAAAGTCCAGTTTAAGAGAAGTGACGACGCGAGTCAGATTCTCGGGAAACTGGGGAAGGTGTCTGCAAAGAGAGTCCTTCTTCCCTCACTTACTTTTTACATTCATCGGGGGCGTCATTTTATGTTCCTTCCCCCAGCCCCACCCCCAAAACAAAACAGTGTATTAGTGGTATAGTTTTCCGTTGCTGCTTTATCCATGGTTACTTATCTACGAAATGGGAAGCCACTAAATTTTTTCTTTTCTGTTTTACTGTAAAATGGCTGTATTACGAAATACGGTTCTCCGTTACTGATTCATCCAGGCTTATTTATCCATTAATGGACGCAGTTCAGTTTTTATTTTTCGTTTTAGTACAGAACCTGAAATAAAATATGTACTAGAATTTCTCCAATATTTAAGAATCTTTTTCGCCCTCCTCTTTTACCCAGCAGATAAAATGCTTCATTTCATTTGTGAACATTTTTAAACACACATCAATAATATATATTATTTTACACATTGCATATAGATATATACATACAGTATATATATATATATATATATATATATATATATATATATATATATATATATATATATATATGTGTGTGTGTGTGTGTGTTAGATATAGACGTTAATGTGTTACTTGAACTCTTCCTGTTTATATGTCTTTTATTTGGAAACTTTTTTAAAAATGGGGAGTGAGAGGCCGCTGGTTTAGTCAGTGAACTCTGAACTTACAACGACTTCTAACGATAAAATATCAGCGAAGGCACTTTTTCTGAAATAATACTAAAAAAACAAAAAAATGGACTCACTTGATATTTTGATGGTGCGTTCATGGCCTGGATTGATGATCTATCTCGTTTATCGGCTTTCTATAACGAACTCATCGTCTGTGGACTTTCTATAATTAACTCATCGTCTATGGACTGACTGTTTAGTTTATCTCTACTGTCTTTTCCCAACCCACCCTCCCACCAGCTCTCGTCCCAAATGTCATATTGTCATATAAACACGAAAATTATGTGTGTGTATATATAATATATATATGTATGTATATATATATATATATATATATATATATATATATATATATATATATATATATATATATATATATATATATATATATATATATATATATATATATATATATATATATATATATATATAAATGTACATATATATAAATATATATATATATATATATATATATATATATATATATATATATAGATATATATATATATATGCGTATACATATTTATATATGTGTATTATAAATACAAGGCATAGGTCTAGTACTCTAATCCTAACCTGTCGACGTACCAAAACTAAAGAAAAAGATAAAAATGAAAAAATGTTTCAGAAGTAAATTGAACACAGTTGATGATTTCCACTTCTCAGGTTCCAATGAAATGTTTCAGAATATTTGATTAATGTCTTTAATTTAAAACAAGACAATTAATGACTTTTAAACAAGGTCACCCATTTCTCTGTTGCACCCAACATTCGGGCGTTTAAACGGTATTTTTAGGTTATTTGTTTACAATAAAATCGTATCATCTAAAACACGACTTTTCATAGGTTGATTGATTGATTGAATATAGAATTTAGGGCCAAGGGCCAAGCACTGGGACCTATGAGGTCATTGAGCGCTGAAACGGAAATTGACAGTAAAAGGTTTGAAAGGTTAAGTAACAGGAGGAAACCACAAAGCAGTTGCACTTGAATTAATTGTTAGGAGAGGTGGAAAGGTAGATGGAAGTGAGAATATGAAAGGAGGTTGAGTAAAGGAACGAAAAAGGGGTATGCAGGTAGGGGCCAAGGTACGCTGCCAAGAACCTTAATTTAATGCCTACAGTGCACCGCATGAGGTGCACTGATGGCACTATTCCACCTACGGGGGATTTTCCATAAGCTTAAAGACTACACCAGTGATTTATTTGATCAAACGAAGTCTCCTTTCTCTGCTTATTTTCAGTGGATAAAAAAAAATATATAATTATGGAAAGTTGTTCATTCGCCTATTGTTACCGGAGGCTGCTTTATCCTACCAATCTGAAAATCACATTCCATTGACTCTGAACAAACCAGGGTCGCTAAAGTTGCCATGTTTAGTAGCGGGGCCGGAAGGAGAAATTCAGCAAAGAAAAAGAGAAATAAAAACAAAAGGAAAGAAAGAGTCGACTTCGCTCGCAATGTCTTTTTCCGAACTCGACGAGTTTGCTCTCTCGCGGATTTGTGCAGCCTTGAATGCAAAAGGTTTTGTTGGCATTTTTCCTCCCGATTTTTGCGCTGGGAAGCGAAGCGGCAAGTTTGAAGGTAACGTTTTGGTAAATCTTACTTACTTGCTTTTAGATTTATCTTATCTTTTATATATTTTGGATGCACATACTGCAAAACCCTGTGTTTTATTGTGCAGAAATGATATAAATTACAAATATGCGTATTTCAGAGAGTATTATCATTCCTTTTTATAAAAAATTTGAAGATACGAGTATGACCAATGGTAAGGACACTGTACATGTTAATGGACGAGATAAATATTACACACACACACATATAATATAATATATATATAATATATAATATATATATATATATAATATATATGAATGAGAAACCATATAAACAATTCCTTAAATTATTATTCCTTAAATTATTATCATGTACATTCATATATGTAGTTTTATGTGAATATATTAGAGTAAACTCATGCAGAACATCTTTCCAACGTAGGCCAACGCTCTTAATAACATACTAGAAAGAGAATGAAGAAGTTTTTTTTGTCTAAAGTTTGTTGTAAACTTCTGCTAATAGGTTCTTGGTCCAGGCAGAAATGACACCGACTTTGCTGGAAAGCTATTCTTTGCTTCCTGACTTCGAGGACTAACTGAGCTTTGAGCTTTTTATCGTTTCTCAGGGAAATGCTTTCGGAGAATAATGCAACATTTCATGCAAATACTTAAAG
>NW_027100725.1:2264893-2302393 GCF_040412425.1 Macrobrachium rosenbergii
TATGTATGTATGTATGTATGTATGTATGTGTAATAATTATGCTTGGAATAGCTTGGAAACTTTCAAACCAGTGTTTAGAGAAATTATACCAAAGATACCGAACGTATTCTGAAACCTTCACAAGTAAATTTATCTCTATTGCACGTACTTAATTATCAACGAATACTTTCAAAATTATTGCGATCCCAGTTCCCTTATTCTTGTAGGTCAAACTGAAACAATTATGAGAGCGCTCTCCAGCAACAATCAAAAGACTCTTCCTTAGGAGTACAAAAGCTCCGTAGGAGGGTAGTACCGTCAGTGCACCTCACGGGGTGCACTGTAGGCATTACTAAAGGCTCCTTTCATTCCTTTTACTGTACCTCAGTTCATATTATCTTTCTTCCATCTTGCTATCCATCCTCGTCTAACGATTATTTCATAGTGCAACTGCTTTGAGGTTTTCCTCCCGTTACACCTTCGTAACCTTTTACTCTCAATTTTCCTTTCAGCGCTGAATGACCTCATAGGTCCCAGTTCTTGGCCTTTGGCCTAAACTCTATATGGTCCATTCCTTAAGAGTACAAAAGGGGATGGCCTTGATCGTCTGAAGTGAAGCGAGTGAAAGGTAAAACTTAAAAAAAAAATCGTTGATTAATTTCAAAGGTTTCAATATTTGCTATCATAGAATATTGAAAAAAATTTCGACATCTAAAATATGAACACTTTTTTAATCGGCGGAGACTACAACGCCGTTTTATCCGGTAATGATCAAAGATGAATAACTATATAAGTCATTTCGAGAGAAAGGAATGAAATCATATTTTCACCTTGAAGTTAAAATTATTAGTGTTTAAACGAAACAAATGCAAAATATAAAAAGAAAAATGTGAAATTTTTTAGAATACTCTATTTTACGAGTACTTTGTTCCAGTAAATCTGTAACAGATTTTTAGAGTATGCATTAAAAAAATATTCAACATAGATGTTACAAAATCGATATATATATATATATATATATATATATATATATATATATATATATATATATATATATATATATATATATATATATATATATATATATATATATATATATATATATGTGTGTGTGTTTGAAAACTTTAATTTATGAGTTTGAGGTCAATAATAAATATGTTGGTTCAACATACGGGCGATGAGATTTGCATGTATACTCATAAATACACATGCTATGTACAAATTTACTGATATATATATATATATATACACATATATATATATATATATATATATATATATATATATATATATATATATATATATATATATATATGTGTGTGTCTGTGTGTATCTCAGGACGATTTAGCAGGGCACTTACGTTGACTTGATAAGGAAAACCAATTTTAATTACACGCGCCTTCACTTTTACCAGTTATTGGCAAAATTTGCAAATCGTTACTTTGGCAGAAACTCCAGCGAAACCATCGTAATTAAATATGATTTCATCAGGATGATTTTTGACCAGACTACCTACGTTAATTGTCTTCTTAATCGGGCATTTCCCTTCCAGTTTGACAGACTTATTCCAATTTTCACTACAAAAGCAGGGTCTTGTTTTATTGTGTTTGTTTGTATTGCTCTGGTAAACATGCATCGAAGGGCGTGGGATTTTACTGGTAAACTAAAGAAAACTGAATCGTCTACGATACAACAGCGACGTCGATCAATAAAACTCAAATTAAATTCACTTGAAGTACTGTGAAACTATACAGTTTTAAATCTCTAACACATTCAATATTATCATGACCGCCAGGGACTGTAATGGTTACAGTGAGTCTTGTCAGGTAACTTAATCTTATCATAAAGTCTCCCTCGAATGGATTACTACTTTAAAGGAACTTCTATACAGAGAGGGGCTTTTTCTGATCAGCAAATCGATAATGAATAACGGGATCAAACCTGGTGAAATTTTTTCCATTTCTTTAAATGATATACATAAGTTTCTTTTACCTCTATATAATTTCCACTGTTCACTTATATATATATATATATATATATATATATATATATATATATATATATATATATATATATATATATATATATATATATATATATATATATATACATATATATACATATAATATATATTACTTTCAGACGAGGCAAGATATAAATAATAATAATAATAATAATAATAATAATAATAATAATAATAATAATAATTATTATTATTATTATTATTATTATTTTTTTGTTCTTGTATTTTAGCTTATTCATTTAGGGAACAATGCGATGGTAATTTTTTTGGCAATAAGATATCTTTAAGGTATTTGAAACTCATATCACCCACTACTAATGCAACCTATTCTTGAAACTGAGAACATTAAAAATCTTGATTTCATTGTTGTCATTATTGTTCAGAGAAAAACCTTGAGTCCTATTTACTATAACTTCAAAATCCTTTGGTTTTATCACAACACCTGTGAATGATAGAGAGCTATTGTATAAATCAAGAAATGAAAACAGGTAACTTAAGTGGCCTAAGAAGGAAGAGAACCGAAGTCGAATGCTCGTGATATTATTATTAACAAATGTTGAGAAATCAGTTAGGATGCCCTATTTACTGTCTGGCTGATTGTCGTGTGATTATTTACAAATATAAAGTAACCGGTTAGGAATAGCATGTGTCGTATCGCAATAGGGCAGGGAGAGGAAAAGAGGACGGAAAGACGAAGAAGGGGGAAATGGGAGGAAAAAATAATTGGAGACAGTTTTCTTCTAAAACCTACCCTCATTTACACATGTCAAGGTTCGCGATAGAAAACGGGGTTACGGAACAGACGCCGGTCACTCAGTTGAGGCGAGAATCTTCGGCGTTGTAATATCTCTTTCATCGTTTACCAGGAAGGAATAAACACTTCGAACACTAGAAAAGAACGAAAATAACTTTAATGCATTTTTTTAATCACACGAAGAGTATTAGCTGTAATCGGCTCTAATAATTTATCATTAAAAAACACTTCGTTCAAACACAAGGCAACAATTAGGTGATGGCCGGGCGTTATTTGGTGAACAAACTGACATTATCTATTTTTTGTCTTTTCTCTTTTAGTTTTGAACGAAAAAGTGTAAAAGTGAAGAAGTAACAGGAATATTCGCCTTGGTAGTGAAATCGGATTAACTTCAAAGCAACATAATTTTTTAAAGAATGTTAATTTTATTATAAAACCATGAAATTTTATTACGATGTTAACTTATGTGAAACTGAATTTATAAAACCTGAAAATTTTGATGAATTAAAAAAAAGAATTAAAGGATCTAATTTTTTTCATGTATCTTGTCATCTGGAAGAAAACTATTGCTATTGTGAACAGTTCTTTTTTGATTTTCGCCGAAAGGAAAAGCTCAGGAATGAAGTCAACCTTCGATATATCATTTTGGACAATTAACCTTCTTAATTGGTTAAACAATTTCAACATCATCGTCATGGGAATAAGGCTAAGCTGTTCAGCAAGGATAATTGTCTGGACAAAGAAGACAGTTCTGGATTCGGTCCCTACCGGCCCACTGGAAAGCCGACTACATCACAGCCGTAGAGAATAGTCAACTCAGGGTCTATAATCTCTAGTCTAGACTCTGGGCCTATCGAAAGATATGTTTAACCCTGCCAAAGTTGTTGTTCCCATATGAATATTATCTTGAGAAATATCGGATTAAGATGCCAGGGGTGGATTAATAGGGGTCGTAAAAGTAGACGCTGTTGAGCTTTTGTTTTTGACCTGCGTTCTTATGGGTTTTCCTTAACCGTCTTACAGCTTCTTTATATCAGAATGTTTTCGATCTTGGTTTATTAATTGCTTGTGTCCGTTGATGACAAAGAAAAAGCCATGTAGTTTTTAATTTTTCCCTCTAGAAGTATCAGATATATGCTATTCACTTAGCAATGTCTACAGTGAAAATGGCATCACCAAATGGTAGTCTGTGATTTGCTGTTGTTCTTATATGAAACTTCCCTTTATTCAGCCAGGTTTCTACTCATGCAACCAGATATGTAGTATCGTCTCATATTTTATAAAATGATCAGTTATTTTTAACTACACACAATATAATGAATGAATACAGTGCAAATGCTTTTATCCTTTGTTGTTTATGATTTAACTGGCGGTATGCTCATAGAGCAGCCAGTATTTTTTCTTCTATATAGTCAGCCTATATTAGGCTGAAAAGAGGTGTGTCTAATTGACTCCCGGAGGCATAACTGGATCAGCCAATCAGGACACTCCGTTGTATACTCCCATCGTCTGCCATTAATTAAATCCCTCCCCCAGAAATGCATGGAGGAATGAATCACGGATGTACAACATTTAACAAGATTTTATTTCTAATCGTGGTGTACCCATATGCTGTCCTTGAAACATATCTTAAATGTATGCCTTGTACTTGAAAGAACTTACTTTCAATGTAGGTCAAACTTTCTTAGAAATAGTTGAGATGGGAGGGCAAACGAGAGAAAAGAAATCCGTGACGTCATATTTTTGGCAGGACTTTGGGTGACCGTTGGTCGAAGGATTAAAGGTATGTTAGCTCCGCCTCTTCATGCCTTTAGAAACAGGACCAAAATGGGTAAGAAATTTCAGTTTAGTATATTCACCAAGTCTAGTGGTACGTTGCTTTCTTCATCCAAGACTCCTGTCGTATCGAAGATCTTACCCACCGGCCCACTGGTAAAAAGACAGTACAAGTACTTTACCTGAACTTCTGCATGTAAAAAAATAGGCCGAAATGAAGCCATTAATGGATGGAACACGGGTTCTTTCGTATGCGTCAGGGAAGTAAGTGAACTTGAAGCATTATTTCTTCTTTTCAGTTTTTGTCAAGGAAAATAGTTCTTGGGAAACATAAATTTGAATAAGAAACTAAGGTTGCAGGTTAATACCTGCTGATATAAATCTGTACATCTAATTCTGGTCACATCAGCTGCTAGTATACAGTAAATTAGGTTGATACTTGTACACATTATCTGATATATGGGATAGAAACAGTTTTACGTTTTCATTCAAGAAGGAATATTATCTTTATCATTTTATTCATGTTACTCCATTCTAGACGATATAAATACGAGTTTTAAACGCTAGCTTTCAGCAGTAATGTATTCACATCTCGAGTGCAGCAGTTGCTATTCTTAATAAAAGATGAAAATATTCAGTAATT
Organism: Macrobrachium rosenbergii; assembly: GCF_040412425.1. Classification (NCBI taxonomy): domain Eukaryota; kingdom Metazoa; phylum Arthropoda; class Malacostraca; order Decapoda; family Palaemonidae; genus Macrobrachium; species Macrobrachium rosenbergii. The sequence goes on from NW_027100725.1 coordinate 2,270,069, forward strand.
TAAAAACGAGGTAACATCACCTAAAGGAACCGTTTACTCTTCTATGGTCCTTTTAGTTTTCTGAAAAGAAAACTGTTGTGCTGGCTTCGTCTCTCCGTCTCTACTATTTTCTGTTCGCACTTTTTCTGTCCGCCCTCACATCTTAAAAACTACTGAGGCCGGAGAGCTGCAAATTGGTATGCTGATCATCCACCCTTCAATCATCAAGCATACCAAATTGCAGCCCTCTAGCCTCAGTAGTTTTTATTTTATTTAAGGTTAAGTTAGCCGTAATCGTGCGACTGGCAACGATATAGGATAGGCCACCACCGGGCCGTGGTTAAAGTTTCATGGACCGCGGCTCATACAGCACTATACCGAGACCACCGAAAGATAATCTGTTTTCGGTGGCCTTGATTATATGCTGCAGCGGCTGTGCAGAAAACTCGATTGCGCCGAAGAAACTTCGTTAATGAATATTTTACTGCTATAGGTATACGTTGGAAAAATGTTCATCATTTAGGAATAAGTGATCGGTAGGCATGAGTTATATTCTAGGTAATTGAAGTTTTTGAGTGAGCAGTAATGGTTTCCCAAATTTTCTGATAGTTTACAGTTTTCCAGACTTATTTCTGGATTATATAAATTTTAAGTTTCTCACTGACATTCTTCTTTGCATCTTTTTAATTTTCGGGGCCATTTGCCAAAGGTTCTTGCCGTAATTATTGCACAAAATTCTTTTAACCATTTTTTTCCTAGATTTCCAAAGATGTTTTTGGAAAATATTATTGAAGCTTCTTATTAAGATTTCCTTTGCATCTCAGGGCTCTTTAGCCAATGGCCCTTACTCCAAACGCTTTGTTGAAGCTTTGCTATATTAGTCTGCAATTCTCTATGCGCATGTGCATCAATGCTTTCGCTGGATAAGTTCACGACATATATACAGCAAACTTCCTTGATGAAGAGATATCTATTTAGGTTCACTTACGCCATGGGCAGCGTCATTTATCACATCTAAAAATCATCTGTAGGTTTATTTTTTTCTTTAAAAATTTCTTCTGAATTACAGTTATTAAGCACACGCCTAATACACATGCACTGGGATTTCTAACTCTAATTTGCCAAAATTATAAGAAAGCTTATTTTTTCTTTGGCTTAATCTTGTTTCTGCTTTTCGAGTAGTTAGTTGGCTTCACATCTGGAAATTTATTTTCAATTTGTTTCCGTTCATAATATATCATTACACCTTTTTTTTTTTTTACTCTATAATGATGAAGATTCAGGTGTGGTGATGTGGTAGTGAGTCTGGGGCGAATTCATTTTTTTCTTTGGCGCTTGAATGGTACGGAATCCTACTGAGGCTAATTGGAATGAGTACTTAAAACAAAACTCGTGTTCCCTGACTTCAAGTTTTAAAACTATTGGGATGGCTTTGTCTGTCCGTCCGCACTTTTTCTGTCCGCCCTCAGATCTTAAAAACTACTGATGCTAGAGGGTTGCGATTGGTATGTTGATCATCCACCCTCCAATCATCAAACTTGCCAAATTGCAGCCCTCTAGCCTCAGTAGTTTTTAATTTTATTTAAGGTTAAAGTTAGCCATAATCGTGCGTCTGGCAACACTATAGGACAAGCCACCACCGGGCCGTGACTGAAAGTTTCATGGGCGGCGGCTCATTCAGCATTATACACTGTACAGAAAACTCGATTGCATATTTTTTACTTGTTTATGTTTATCATCAAGAAGATATGAACTTTTGTGAGAAATCAACATGCTTGTCATTATTATCAATATTATTGTTATTATTATTGTGTTGTTATTACTCTCAGTCATCTCATTCTTTTACTAAGGGTTTTCAGTTGTCGTCATCAGGCAATAATTACTGCCATGAGAAGGCTAATGAGAGACAATATTCCTTATTGTGTACGACAGCTCTTCTTGGACATAAATACTGTGTCAGGTTTCTCGTTGACTACAGAGACGCAGATATCAAAGAACTAGGATCAGGTATGTGATTTTTAATGTACATCAGTAGATAGCTTTCTCTGACCAGCTCTACCTGCGAAAATGACTGCTGAAAACTTGATCAATTTCAATGAGATTTCTTAGACCTTGCAACATCAGACGTACAGTATATATATAACTAGACAGTTTTTCTTTGCAGTTCTAGTCCAAGGCTCTCTTGAAAATGGGGTACGTCCTTTATGGTGTGCTTGTAATGCTGCAGGCCACTACTGGGTAGTTAAATTTCTCCTTTCGAAAGGAGCGAATGCAAATGGCGTTACGAGATTCAATAGCTCTCCGTTGCAAGCAGCTTGTACATGTGGCCACCTCAATATCGTCAGAATGCTTGTGGAGCACGGAGCACGTGAGTTTTTAGTTTATTGCTTTTAATATTATACACTATATAAGCGCTACCGTATTCGCTTATTTATAACTTATTGATTTGGCTAATATTCACTGCAGCTTTCTTAAGTCAAGTGCTATATTTTGATGTCTACTGCTAGTGTAGTAACTATTTACCCAGAGTTCGCAAATTTAGTTTTCGCTTGAGATATTGTATTGTTTTATGGTTTTGTTTGTTTTCCCAGACATTGAGGCCGCTAATCATCACGGCATCAATAGTTTGATGCTCGCTTCCTTCAATGGCCATTTGAAAATTGTTAAGTACCTCCTGGATGTTGGCGCTGATGTGAACAGTCAAAATTTATTAGGAAAAAGTGCACTGCACGCCTGCGCAAATGCAGATCGTCTGGAAGTAACGAAACTGTTGCTGGATCACAACGCTCGAATGGATGCCGAAAATTAGTGAAATTACAGAAGAAGGATACAACGTTGGCAGAACTGTTCTTCAGAGTTGTTGAACCAGAAGTACAACAAACTCCCACCTGTTATTATCTAAGGGATGGATTGCTAATGAGGAAGCATCGACCTGTAGATATACCAGGAAATGCTGAATGGGGTGAATATCATCAAATTTTAATTCCATATTCATTGAGGAAGCAAGTGGTAGTAGTAGCGCACGAAACTGGACATATGGGAATCAGAAAGACTGTTGAGAAGGTTATGAAGTATTTCTTTTGGCCTGGATTACACAAGGATGTCAGTAAATTTTGCAGGGAGTGTCATACATGCCAAATAGCTGGAAAACCAAATGAAACTATTCAAAAAGCTCCCCCTACAACCGATAGAAGTTAGAGGAGAACCCTTAAGCAAAGCGGTAATAGATGTGGTTGGTCCACTTCCAAAAACGAAGAAAGGACATGAACATCTGTTGACGCTAATGTGTCCTGTAACAAGATATCCAGAGGCAATTCCTATAAGAGGTATAAGTGCCAAGGTAATAGCTGAGAAATTGGTGGAATTTTTTTCCAAATTTGGAGTCCCAGAAATTGTACAGAGCGATAGAGGAATGAACTTTACTTCAAAGTTATTCCAAGATGTGCTGAATTTGCTAGGAGTGAAACATCAGTTATCTACCGCTTATCACCCAGAGCCTCAAGGAGCTTTAGAAAGGTTCCACCAAACTTTGAAAAGTATGGTAACCAAATACTGTAATGAGTCGGGAAGAGAATGGGATGTTGGTGTACCCTTAATGTTATTTGAGGTAAGAAATGCTTATCAAGAAAGTATGGGATGTTCGCCAAATGAAATGATTTTCGGTCGAGACATGAGAGGTCCGTTGAAAATCCTTGCAGAGAACTGGGAAGAAAATCAAGAGGAAGTCCTAGGAGAATATGTGAAGAACTTAAGGAAAAGGTTAGAAGAAATGAGAAAATTCTCTTTAGAAAATTTAAAGACAAGCCAAGAGAAAATGAAAAGAAAATATGATGCTAAGACAAAGTTAAGAAGCTTTTACCAGTGAAAAGGTTTCCCCTTACAAATAAATTTCAAGGTCCTTATAGGATAACAGAAAAGTTAGGTGATCGAACTTATGTGATTGAAACACCAGGAAGAAGAAAACGACAGAGGAAGATACATGTCAATCTTCTGAAACCCTACTTTTCAGAAACTACAACTGAGGTTAGATCTATCACCCAAACAACTTCTTATACAAGGGAAGTTGAATATTTGTTGCAGCACAGATTGGCAGAGCCCAGTTCAAGTCATTACAGTTCCCCTTGTGTGTTAGTAAAGAAACCAGATGGCTCATTTAGGATGTGCACTGATTGCAGGAAATTGAATTCCATCAGTGTAGCTGATAATTATCCCTTACCTCTTATTGATCAATTACTTGATAATATTCGGCAAGCCCAATTTGTTTCTAGAGTGGTGAAGGAGTTACCAAGATTTGTGAATGTGTTTGCAGTTTATTGCTTATTTTGTACAAGTTTTTCAGCCAAAATATTTTCCCTAATTGTTTGTATAATCTTGTTGTGTAAGGAGAGAGAACATTTTTGGAGAGAGCAGTGTAATTGCAGATTATTTATCCCTCTCTGAATCCACCGATTCGAACCCGGGATAATTAATCTTTTGGGGGGAGGAATATTATAAGGTGATATAATTTTTATAACCATTTTGTAATTGTTTATAATGTCTCTGTGAAAACTTTTGATTGTTTTTGCTTACAAGATTCGTCATTTGTTGTGAAGACGTGATTTTAAAATGTCTTTTCTTATAGATGTGTTGTGTGTTATGTAAACTTATGATTCTATGGGATATTTTTCCCCTTTTGTTTAATCTTTTGAAATTGTATTTTGAAAAGCTTATCAGATTGCTACATCCTGTCTGCAGAGAAAGAAAGAATAAAGGCTCGCTTTTCTGTTTGTTCAGGTGGCTTAGGGAAAAAGCATTTACTTTTGTTATCGTGATGAGTTGTCACCCAGTCGGCGAGTTAACTGTTATGTCTTTATCACTGTATGTTTATTCCTTCGTTATTAATTCTGCCTATGCCTATTCTGTTCGTAATCTAAGAAAGAGAGATAGAGAAATAGCAAATAAGTGGTGTTATTTCGTATCTAATGTGTGCCCAGCTGCCTCAGGCTGACAAAAGATTTTGTAAACCCTGAACCAGGAAGTATCAATCATAAGCGATAAGGTTAGTTTCACTTCGAAGCGATCGTGTGTATGAGTATACTTGTATACGTGTGTGTAGGTGTATTCATACATGTGTATTCTCTGTGAACACCCTATGTGTATTCTCGGCCTACGAGATTAAAAACCAGTGTCTCCTAAAAGACATCAGCAGTCTGGTAGAAACGGCCATTAGACCCAGACCTCTCTCTCTCTCTCTCTCCCGATGTTATAATGGAAATAACAGAAACGTGTCTGTAAAAGCTCTGTTAAACTCACCCCAGCAGTGTGTTAATTTTGTAGAAGGTGACCAGGAATATTATTTTGTACAAGTGTTGAAGAGGAGATATATATTTATTTCAGAAAATATGGCTGCTACAATTTTAAAGGACACATATATGCATTTCATAGCTTCAATGCTTTAAGATGTTATGGAAGAATTTTTGGAGTCAGATGGAACTAGGTCGAGAGACTCGAGGTAAAATCTTTGTGTTCAGCAAATAGTTTGATTCCTCAGCAATATTGCCGGTCAGGTGATCTTCCGAAGTGTTATGTATATTCGTGAGTACGTGCGTTAATTTGATCTAGATTATGCCAAAATCTGCCCTAAAAGTGAGTTTGATCATTCATTAACGTGATAGAACTGCAGTTGTCTAGACGTAGCTTTGGAGAGGATCCAGGCTTTTGAATCGGCAGATAAGGTAGAGTTTGAAATCTCTGTTTTCTGGGAGGAAATTGAACTTGTGATTTTTACTATGATTTTCTAATCATTATGAACTTTTGAACTGGTGTGGGAGATTTAATATGAATATTCATACCTCTTTCATATTATTATTTTGTCATGTTACGTTTGCCATATCTTGGCTATGCATTTTACACTTTCCATTATTGTGTTTTTGCATTTCATGTATTTTTGGGAGTTTTCTATCATGTTTAATTCTTCCGACAGATGTCTGTGGACAGAGTGGATAGTGTGGACTGTTTCGAATAACATGTGGTAGACTGTTTTGACATGACTAGTTATTGATTTGGGGAGTATGTGTGAGTTTGGATATTTTTCAGGCTATTAGCCATAGTGAGACTTCTTTAATCAGAATTGTTTTGCATTTCAGAGTTTAGTTATCTAACTCGATAATTCATTTATTATGCATTTTAATCTTTGCTTTGTTTTATTCATTTCTTGTTGGGTTATTTGAATAATAAACCTATTTTTGTAGAAACTATTGCGTTTCTTTAAATGGTCCATTTAATTGATTTGGTGAGAATGAGTGCGATTCGGGTGGGTGAACTTCGGAAAGCGATGAGAGAGAGAGAGAGGCGATACACGGTGAGAGAGAAAGAGAGAGAGAGAGAGAGAGAGGGGAGAAAAATGGATGTAAATGTTATCGTGAGCGAACCTTCATACGCCTCTTTTTCATGAAGAAAGATCGTAGAGCACGTTACGTACACTTTCAAAAAAGTGTTAATTCTGTGTCCTTGTTACATATTGGTGTAATATTTACTAAAGGTAATGTGGTGACTTGAGTTTTGTTAGGAGATATTCTTGGTAAAAGAGAATTGTTGTGTTTGACTAAGTCTTAGAAAGATGTGAGTCTAACTTTTTTTTTATAGGGAAAGTTATATAAAAGATTGATGTAATCTTTAAGCACATTATTCGTGATTGTGGTATTTTCATTTTTGTGTATTGCATTCTTATATGTCTGTGATATCATATTATTGTGATTTTATTGTTGCCGTGTTTTGCTGGTGATTTCTTAGCATTTTGTTAGTGCCTACCTGTTATAGAGATTTTAGAGAATGCTATGTGGATTTCAATCAATAATATTTTGGTGACTGTTTGTAATTCTTGAATCAGGTAAAAGCTTGGCACTTAAGTAATAGCTAATAGTTTGATTCTTACATAACCAGATTGTTTTCTTGATAAATTAAAGTTTTGTGAATTAAACTTGATTAAGAGATACTTAAATCTTACACTGTTGTCAATTAATGGTAAATCTTTTGAGGTTGTGAACTTTACATATAACTTTTGAACTTAGAAATAAACCTGTTTGTTTAAAGTTTTTAAAACATAGCGTTTCATTTTGATTACCAGTACTTACAGACATTAATGAGTGTGTATAAGGTAAGTGATGTATCTGTTTGTTCACCTGAGACTTATCTAGGTAAAATAGAAACAGAGAGACAGCTACAGTGCTGATTGAAGTGAAACCCATATTCCACTAATCTGGATATAATCTAGTAATTGTTACCTCATCCATAACTTGATAAAATTACATTGATTTTCTCCAGTGATAAGTAAGTTTATGGGAACATTGTACCTTTAGAGATTCAGTCAAAGCTATGTTATGAGGTTTCAAGTGTCTGGTCAATGTGAGGTAACTTTTGGTATTATCATTTGCACAACAGATTTGTTGGCCTATTTGTGTAATAACCAGGTGCTTGATCACTTGTAACAATATATATATATATATATATATATATATATATATATATATATATATATATATATATATATATATAGTATATATATATATATACATATATATATATATATATATATATATATATATATATATATATATATATATATATATATATATATATATGTGTGTGTGTGTGTGTGTGTGTGTATATATATATATATATATATATATATATATATATATATATATATATATATATATATATATATATATATATATATATATATATATATATATATATATATATATATATATATATATATATATATTGTTATGGGCCCATGGCCATCAAACATACAAAGTCTCTTAAAATACAAATAAAGTTACAAACGACCAAGTCCACAATAGGTGGAATGGCCGCAACAGAGTGTACACGGATGGAATCAAGGAGGATAAAGAAAAACTGAGAATAAAACCTTAATATTTAATACAAGATTTTAGAAAGAAATGACCACTGAGCCTCTTACAAAATACATTAAATAAACACAAAAATCAACCATACACTGAAAACATCGAATAACAAACACACTTACACCAAATTAAGATAGACTATGCAATTACAATTTAAAGAGAGGGCCCTGAAAGTAATAGAATGTCAAAAAGTCAGAATAACCTAACTTATTACACACTAAACATTTATAAAAAAAAAAAAAACTGCTCCCTTAAGTGAGCTCTAAACGGTGGTAGTGGCCACCACAGCCTTCAAATCACGGGTCGAGGAGAATAATCTATATTCCAAAGACCTTACCAAACGTAAGAGAGGTCCCCTTGGCATAATAACTGGGCCAAGGGCGCAGACTGAAGAGTAAATCGCTTTAAGGTCACAAGACGAACAACGGACACGGCCGTCCGACAGGTAATCACACCATACCAGTTGGCAGAGAGGTCCCCTTGGTAGAATGACTGAACCAAGGGCGCAGACTGAAGAATGAATCAACCTCCCAAAGGAGGACAGCAGCAGCAACTGAAGAAAGGCAGGTATCGTAATCCAGAGTTAATCCTCCAATAAGTCAAGCCCTCACAATGTTAAAGGTCCAGAAACGACTGCTCAGTCCTGACGAGACAGCGCCGAATACAGCTGCACACGTGAAAATAAAACAAGCTCATTGTAATTAAAACTATACAACAAGTCAGAAAAGTCGGGGAGGAGGAAACAGGGTCATTACGTTCCAAAAATAATGACAGCCAAAGTGACTTATTCAAAACAAATTAATTTATGTTAAATTAAACACATACTGACACCTCCTCACCCAACAAAAAAAAAAAATTTTCCACAAGAAAATTTTTCTACAAAAATATTGAACTTAACTCAAAATTCAAAGAAATATATAAAAAAAATCAAAAGCTAACATAGCAATTCAATCTAAATGAAATAAAACAGGGACAATAAGAAAAATTAAAGTCTAATTACAAAACTCAAAAGTTATTAAAAATACTATATCACATTGCCGGCAAAAATAGATTAGAGATAGGGGCAAAAAATTTTGTACCATTTTCAATACAGTCAATAGATATCAAATCTTAACCTTAATACTAAGACTTAAAACTAATATAAGTAAATAATTTATAGTGACCACGCCAAAAATAACATCAGTATCAACATATGAAGAAATATGGTAATATCCCCATGAACTCACAAGTGGAGCGGTGGGCACAGGTTAGCAGAGCACCAATGTTAACAAGACTAACCTATTATTAGACTAAACCTAGATAACCGACAACAAAAATATAAATCGACCACAATGGGGCTAGCGTTACCTCAACCAAGGTCACCACTCATACACCAGCCTGTAGCGCCTAAAAAACGGCCGTGCTGTGCTACAGACCCGTGAGCCTGTGACCTGGCTAAATTATTCTGAAAACACAAATATCAGTCAAACAAAAATAAGGACCAAAACCTTAATAGATTAACCTTAACTTAGTCTAGGTCACCACTCATACACCAGCCTGTAGCGCCTAAAAAACGGCTGTGTTGTGCTACAGAGCCCGTGACCTATCTAAGCTATGTAAAGAAAGAATTAATGTGGACCATTGGCATAAACAAAGAACAGGGACATAACAGTATATGATTAATGATTTATAAAAACTAACCATCAATCACCAAAAAAAAAAAAAAAACGTAACACACTGTCCGCATATCAATGATTTACTACACACTCAATATTGTGGCCCTTCACAACACTTTCCAATAATGCCTCTTTTCACTCCAGAGAGCATCCTTACTCAACACTACTGGTTTTTGCGACTCATTGAGTTTCAAAGAGCGTCTTTTCACTACACTTCACTCAGTTTTAGTGCCTCTACACTTCAGAGAGCGTCCTCACACAAAACGGGTTTGGACCTCAAATACACACATCATTAATGGACATACACAAGACAATGGTAACACCTTAAAATTAACCTGGACATACACAAGACAATGGTAACACCCTAAAATTAACCTGGACATACACAAGACAATGGTAACACCTTAAAATTAACCTCCACCAACAACACATACACAAGACAATGGTAACACCTTAAAATTAACCTCCACCAACAACACATACTAAAGTAAACAGAAATCAAAAGTACCCTTAACCACTCTTAATCAAAGACGACACCGAAGAAAAACCTGCAAATCACGACATTTAACATCTTAATCTTAAATACTTAATCCTAAATTATTTCATAAACAAAACAAACACCTGACACAACATTATTACAACACACCTGGAAACCTGTACATTCAATAAATTTATAGGATTAATCAAATCAATTAATATAAATATATACAAAACAACTTTACGAAGAACAAAATGGTTTTTCTCAAATCAACCTATCGATCAGTCACTGATGCGTGACAGCGCATCAGCGACAACATTACTTTTGCCTGGAATGTGTGAAAAGCTAAAATTCCATTCCTGGAGCAGGAGGCTCCAATGCATCAGCCGTTGATTTTTATTCCTAAACCTGTTCAAGAAAATCAATGGATTATGATCCGTTAATATTTTAATCAGAGTCCCTGTAGAGGATAAATACACCTGAAAATGATTAACAGCTAAAATTAATCCCAAAGTCTCTTTCTCTACAGTCGAGTATTTCCGTTGTGCCGGGGATAACTTTTTGGAGAAATAGGCAACAGGATGAGATACTCCATGAGCATCTTCCTGCAACAAAAAACTGCTCAATCCCAACATCACTCGCATCAGTAGCAAGCGAAAAAAAGGAACGTCAAAATCAGGGCTTTCAATATAGGGAAATTCATTAGGACCTGCTTTAATTTTTCAAAGGCATTTTGGGCATCATTAGACCATACAAAAGTCACATTCTTACGTAATAAATTAGTCAGGGGCTCAGCGATATCAGAAAAATTCTTAACAAATCTACGATAATACCCTACTAAACCAAGGAATTTTCTGGCATCCCTGCGACACTTCGGTATTTCAATATGCCTAATAGAGTCTACGTTTGCCTGTTTTGGAGCCACTTTCCCAAATCCTACTTCGTGACCCAAATACACAACCTTTGCTTTGGCAAACTCACTCTTTTGAGGTTTATAACCAAACCAGCTTTCCTAAGTACCTGAAATAAGGCCTTAATACGTTTAAGATGGGTGTCCCAGTCATCACTATAAATCACAATATCATCAGTATAAACAACACACCCCTCTAAACCTTGGACCAAAGTATTCATTAACCTTTGAAAGGTTGCAGCAGCATTCTTCATCCCAAAAGGCATTACTTTACACTGGTAGAGTCCTCGATGCGTTACAAACGCTGACAAATCCCATGCCCGTTTGGACAGCGGAACTTGCCAATACCCCTTTAACAAATCGAATTTAGTTATATATTTTGAATTCCCTATCCTGTCAATACAGTCCTCTATCCTGGGTAAAGGATAACTATCAGGCTTTGTGACCTCGTTGACTTTGCGGTAATCAAAACAAAGCCTGAATTGACCATCCTGTTTCTTTACCAAAACAACAGGTGAAGACCACGGACTGTTGCTGGGTTCGATCAGCCCGCTAACCTGTAAGGGGATTGTTTTACCGGAGTTGCGTTACCCACATCCACATCATGTTCAAGGACAGTGGTCTGTCCTGGAACATCCGAAAATAAATCCTTATAACTAAAACCTAACTTTTTCAAAGATCCCTGTTCTACTAAATTCAAATGTGAAACCATTTCTGAAAAATTTTCTAATGAATGTTCATTATCATTAGGCCATTCGGCACCATCAAAACAATCATCATCAAAATTACTCACGTCTGAAAAAGAAAAAGAATTAATACCATTACACTTTGTAGTATCACCAATTAATGCCACGGGAATAGCTTTGTCACGACCTTTATAAGCTTTTAACATATTTATGTGACACAGCTGGTAGGGTCTCCTCCTTTCAAGAGTTTCAACTAAATAATTAACATCACTTAATTTCTTTAAAATTTTCCACGGTCCTGAAAATGAAGCTTTTAAAGGGTTTCCTGGAATGGGAAGCAATACCAAAACATTATCACCCACTACAAAATTACGCTCCTTAGTCTTTCTGTCAAAAAAGTATTTCATTTTCTTTTGGCTACACAATAAATTTTCACCAGCAAACTTCCAAGCCTTCGTTAATTTATCACCCAAATTACTAACATAATCTAATAAATTTATATCAGGGGTGTCCCCCTCCCAAGATTCACGAACCACATCCAATGGACCACGCACACAATGACCAAAAAATAAGGCTGAAAGGTGAAAATCCTAAAGATTGACTCGGCACTGACCGAAATGCAAATAATAAATAAGGTAGTTCCTTATCCTATTCGGAACCATTAACCAAACAATATTTTTTTATCATAGACTTCATGGTTTGATGAAATCGTTCCAAAACACCTTGACTTTCAGGATGGTACGGAAAAGAAGTCAGATGTTTAATTCTTAATTTAGCCATCTTCTCCCTAAATAATTTACTCAGAAAATTAGACCCACAATCGGACTGAATTACTTAGGGCATTCCGAACCTGGTGAAAAATTCAATTAATACTTCAACAATTTTAACAGTTCTTACATTTCGTAGTGGTATTGCCTCAGGATATCGAGACATCCTATCCATAATTGTTAAAATATACTGATTGCCACTACGAGTTTTCGGCAGAGGACCAACCACGTCAATAATTACCTCTCTGAACGGTTCAGAAACAACAGGAATAGGATGTAATGGTGCCTTTGGAATTGGTTGATTAGGCTTCCCGACCTTTTGACATGCATCACAACTATTTACAAATTTTTTTAACATCATCTTTCATCTTAGGCCAAAAATAACTTTCACACAATTTACGAGTGGTTTTAAAAACACCAAAATGACCTGCCAAACCATTTTCATGAGCCAATGTCATTAACTCCTTTCGATAAACAAAAGGAACCATAATCTGTTTTACAATTTCACAACCTGTGTTAATGGCATCAAAAGGTCTACTTATTCTATACAAAATATTATTAATTATCTTAAATCGAGGGACAGTCAAATCAGTAACTTTGCCAGACTCAACTGGCAGGTCTTTAAAATCTGCTTTCTGAGCTGTAATAAGTTCCTTAGTAGTCCAATTAAGTTTATTATCCAACACACCACTATCTACAACTATGCTATCACTACGATCTAAACTACTCAAATCAACATCAACTACCGACTCTGCTGAGTCAACACTACTAGCCTTCGATCGAGTGACTACAGATATTTCATTACTGGAATTTAATACAATAGGGAAAGTTTTATTTATTAGGGCGACATCATTCCCTAACACCAAATCCGCATCTTTAATAGGAAACTTATCAATAATGGCCAGTTTTAAATAACCTGAAAAAGACGGGCATGATAAATAAAAACTCTCAACCGGGTAAGACCTGACCGTATCTGGAAAACCACTTAACAAAACATATTCCTTATTTGAACATTCTAAATCAATAGGTAAAGATTCTCTGAGAATTAAAGACTGAGCAGCCCCAGTGTCACGCAAAATTTTAACCTTTCTTTGCTCAGTCGAATTCCCAGAGCGAACAAAACCATTAGACATAAATTTCTGAAAATGAGCCAGTGACTTATTGCCTAGTCATTGATTATTAGAGTTCTCAACCACTGACTCGTTCTCATTCCTACGAATGGCCATTACCGGTCGTCTTTCGGTCCTTTGTAACCTTTTAAATGCATAACACCTGCTATTGACGTGTCCCTTCTTATGACAGAAGTAACAAGTCATAGTTCTCAACTTCTCCGGGTTATCAGTGGTCTGCCTATTATAGCCGTTAACAGGAGTAGTACGAGAACCATAATTGTCATTAGGCCTGTTATACCTGTTCTGGTTACTACTCCTGTTAACTCTCACCCAACCAGATTTCTCATTTCTGGGTACTTCCCCTATCACATTTTTATGAGAGAGGAGGTACTCATCACTTGCAATAGCCACCTCCTGCAAAGTTTCTAATTTTAACTCTTCGAGGTGTACCTTCACCTCATTAGGCACGGACCTTTTAAACTCTTCAACCAAAATTAACTCTTTTAATTTCTCAAAGTCCGTCACCTCCTTAGACTTTAACCAGTCGCCAGCAAACTGCTCTTTAGCCCTGGCGAACTCTACAAAAGTCTGCCCTCTTTCCTTCAGTAAATTACGAAAGCGTTGTCGGTAAGCTTCCGGTACCAACTCGTAAGCCTCCAAAACTATGGCCTTTACAGAATCATAATCTGAGGACAGATCTTCGTCCAAGGTAACGTAAACTTTCTGGGCCTTGCCTAACAATTTACTCTGAATAAGAGTGGTCCAATACTCCTTTGGCCACTCCAACCTTGAGGCTATCCTTTCAAAAGAAACAAAAAACTCTGTCACGTTGACTTCCTGAAAATTTGGGACTAACTTTAGAGCTTCAGCTAGATTAATACAAGGCATTGCAAACACATTATGTTGGGAAGAAGAAGAACCCCTATTACTCAATGCTTGCATAGCAAGTTCATGCTGTCTCTCTCTCTCTCTCTCCTCAGCCTTTAACCTTTGGAGATCTATTTCCATTCTTTTCAACTGAATCTGCCTATCTAAAATTTCTACTGACACCGCTTCCTCCACCTGCCTAGTCTCTGGTTTGCCTTCTGCCTTCATCACCTTAACCTTTTCATAAACATTAAGAAGCAACAAGCCCTTCCTAACAGACCAAGGATTTTCAATTTCAACAAATTCTGCTACACTCTCTAAATCAGGCTTATTCAAGTCTGCCAACCTGTCCTGCCACCCCTCTCCACTCAAGAGCTCCGGGATATTCAAATCAGCCATAGTAAATTAATTGCACACAAGTAAATATATAAATGTATCTCACAAAATATACCCAAAAACAAACCAATACACTGTACACCAATAACCACACAAATATCCTACTACGGTAAAAAAAAAAAAAAAAATTATAAACACCGATCAACACAAAAATATCGGAGAGTAGGTATTACTATGCTGCAAACACCCCAAGAATCCACTCGATACACTCTAGTGACTACAGGATCCGATAAATCCTGGCAAAAGGTCGCCAAATGTTATGGGCCCATGGCCATCAAACATATACAAGTCTCTTAAAAATACAAATAAAGTCACAAACGACCAAGTCCACAATAGGTGGAATGGCCGTAACAGAGTGTACAGAGATGGAATCAAGGAGGATAAAGAAAAACTGAGAATAAAACCTTAATATTTAATACAAGATTTTAGAAAGAAATGACCACTGAGCCTCTTACAAAATACATTAAATAAACACAAAAATCAACCATACACTGAAAACATTGAATAACAAACACACTTACACCAAATTAAGATAGACTATGCAATTACACTTTAAAGAGAGGGCCCCAAAAGTAATAGAATGTCAAAAAGTCAGAATAACCTAACTTATTACACACTAAACATCTATTAAAAAAAAAACTGCTTCCCTTAAGTGAGCTCTAAACGGTGGTAGTGGCCACCACAGCCTTCAAATCATAGGCCGAGGAGAATAATCTATATTCCAAAGACCTTACCAAACGTAAGAGAGGTCCCCTTGGCATAATAACTGGGCCAAGGGCGCAGACTGAAGAGTAAATCACTTTAACGTCGCAAGACGATCAACGGACACGGCCGTCCGACAGGTAATCACACCTTACCAGCTGGCAGAAGGGTCCCCTTGGTAGAATGACTGAACCAAGGGCGCAGACTGAAGAATGAATCAATCTCCCAGAGGAAGACAGCAGCAGCAACTGAAGAAAGGCAGGTATCGTAATCCAGAGTTAATCCTCCAATAAGTCAAGCCCTCACAATGTTAAAGGTCCAGAAACGACTGCTCAGTCCTGACGAGACAGCGCCGAATACAGCTGCACACGTGAAAATAAAACAAGCTCATTGTAATTAAAACTATACAACAAGTCAGAAAAGTCGGGAGGAGGAAACAGGGTCATTACGTTCCAAAAATAATGACAGCCAAAGTGACTTATTCAAAACATATTAATTTATGTTAACTTAAACACATACTGACAATATATATATATATATATATATATATATATATATATATATATATATATATATATATATATATATATATATATATATATATATATATATATATATATAAATAATATATATATATGTATATATATATAATAATATCCTATATATATATATATATATATATATATATTATATATAAAATATAAAATATATATTTATATATATATATATATAATCATATTCCTCACAAGGGAAGCATAGGGAAGATTTCGTACCAAACATTTATTTTGCCAACGTTTCACGATTCATAATCGCATCCTCAAGGCTATAATAAAGATAAAACGAACTTAACACCAAGCACTGCATAATCCATTAAAATTACGCAATATTTAATCAAATTTAATGAACATCAGCATGTAGAAAAAAATAATTTATGAACATATTAAAACAGGAAATTATACTAAACATTAAAAATATGTACAAAATATCTATAAGATTCTAAAAACAGTAAAAAATTTTTAAAAATATTTAAAACATTTAAAACACTAAAAATTTATGGCATTCTGTCCTTATCCTCGCAAAATGGACGGGCAGTGACTGAGAGTTTCGTAAAAACAAACAACGCACCTTAGGCAATAAACAACTGTACAGAGGAGGATTGCATATTTAAAGACGGAACTATCTTTTTTTATCATAAGGGACTCCAAGATTGTTAGGTCGTTTTCATTATGTACTCACCTATAATTGCAAAGTCCTTATCTTCAAACAATGCTTTGCATGACCTAGAATGGTTCTAATATTTGACTGATCGGGATTTGATAATCTATGCCCGTTCTAAAACTTACGCCCCTGTGGGAATCTATTCTCACCTTGAGTAATTAATTCGTACAACCCACATAAGTCCCGTGATCACATCTCGGGCACGTATATTTATAAATAACATTAGATTTTAGAAGAGGACTAAGGCGGTCTTTCATTCTGAACAGGGATCCGATCGTTAATGGATTTTTTGGAACTATTTTAAGGTTTAGGGCCGGGAATTCTTTTTGAATTATTGTCAGGAACTTTTTCCTGAAAAGGTCGTCATGTAAAAAAGGGAAGCTGGCAAACATTTTCAATTTTGGTGCTGTCGAAACTGATGGTACCTCCATGAACCTAGCATTTAGCATTTTCCTTAGCATTTTAAACAATAGTTTGTCTGGAAAGCAGTTATTTTTAAGATACTGGGAAAGAAAGTTAATTTCCTCATTAAAAGTAAACCAATTAGAGGTATGAGAAAGGCCCTTTGGAGGAGAGTTGAGATAGTGTTGAGTTTAAAACTATAAAAACAAGAACTATAAAAATTGATACCTAACCCAGTAAAAGTCTTTTTCTAAAAACCCCAGTGTAGAAGCCTTGTTCATTCCTGGACACTAAAACATCTAGAAAGGGAAAATAACAAGCTTTAAGTTCTAGATGCGATTATGAATCGTGAAACGTTGGCAAAATAAATGTACCTGAGTACGACGCCTTTCCCTATGCTTCCCCTGGTGAGATGTACCTAGAGCTGCAGCTCCGTCTTCTAAGGATATATATATATATATATATATATATATATATATATATATATATATATATATATATATATATATATATATATATATATATATAATATATATATATATATATATATTAATTAGAAAATAACCCAATGCATTTGACTCAATAATTCCTTTCTGCAACCTTACTAAATTAATTAAAATTAAATTATTTTACTCCTGTAATAATCACTTCCTCCAAGAACAATAATATTTTAAAACAAAATAATATTGTATAAGCACGAATGTATTTGAGAAAAAAGTAATTGAAACTCTTATACACGAGAATATCTCATTGAAAATAATAAAAAAAACTATTATTGGCATTGGCACTTGGTTATGTGGCCATTCCTTACATGAGCAGAGCAAATTGCAAAATTAAGTTTGCCAGACAACGACAAACTTAGATTCCCTGTTTGCCCACAGAGGTCACGTCACGGCCAAGAAAATGCAGTCATTTGTAACAGCACACACACACACACACACACAGAGTGAGAGAGAGAGAGAGCACTAAAGTCTAGTTCAACTGAGAGCAACAGAGCCAAATATTTCATCTAAACCAGATATGAAGAAACAATATTGGACTTATTAAAAAACAATGTAAGGAAATAAATGTAAGAATTCTTTGTTTGCAAGAAATTAAATATGAAGCCATACGAAAAGAATGGCAACACTACAGTATATAAACATTTCACTACATTACTGTAAGTGATTACAAAAAATACATTCTGGTTACAAACGAGGTCTGTAGTAGCCTCGACCATTAGATCTACACTTCCAAAAGCTTCCAACATCAACGCGACGAAACAACATTCAAGATTTCTATCTCTCAATGAAATGCAGAAAAACACATTTCGAAGGTTCCTGTCACTAACAACAGCATAAAACAACATGAAACAATAACACCAGAGAAGTTTCTGCAAATGGAAGATTCTGGACATAAGTAGACCGAATCGTGTTTTGGGTTGACAAGGCCTCAGTCTCATCTGTTCGGAAGATATTCACGGAAATTCCAGCCCCCAGGGATTTCCAAGGGACTTACGTGAATTCGACATGAAGTGATATTCGTGCATTAATATTTGTGAGTATAAAAATCACCCAGATATATACAGGTTGTAACACGAGTTTATACAAATATTTTGAGAAATGAAAGATGAAATTATTCTGAGCAGAAAATATTCTATACACATACATTTTAATGCTTCGTTTGTCAGTGAGGTGAATTTTCAAAATTACCGTTACCATTAAACAGGCAAGTAAGCTGGCATGTACGGGATGTCAGGGCATTGGGGGTGGGGGGGTGGGGGGGGGAAGCTGATAAGGCGCATTAGGCAACTCAATTGCTGTTAGCCTCTAATTATGATTTTCTCTTGCAGGTTATTGAAAAATGTAACATTAGTCCCTTCAACCACTAAAATTAATTTTAATGACTAGCTTTACGCATCAAGAAAGTAGTGTGAATGTTGCTTGGCAACATTTATTTGTGATCGTTGAACTCTAGCACACACTGCCTTGCCGCCTCGTCACGGAATTGTTTCATCTGGAGTCAGGACTAGGCCTATGACTATGCTGAATGAGTGATAGTGACAGTAACCATGAACACAAGGGACTGTATAGTAGATAGAATGGATACTGCACTTTGAACAATGTCAGCTGTTTACATCTTTGGGTAACTGTATGAATAGGCTGCCTTTGACAGGAAGGAACGAAGAAGGTGAATTTTCCGTAATATCCCCATTCTTTTTAATCTAGAAGAGACGAAAGCGTTTCCATAAGAGCAGTTTTTTTCCTTTGACTGGTGTGTGATGAACACTTTTGATTGAGATGGAGAGATTTTTAATGATATGTTTTATATATTTGATCGGTGTAGGCCTATCTTTGATGAAGGGAGATTCCATTACGCTTGCTCTTCTTTTCCTTATCGGAGTCCAGTGAATATATACCACTGACGGAGAGAGAGAGAGAGAGAGAGAGAGAGAGAGAGAGAGAGAGAGAGAGAGAGAGAGGAGGTTTCAGTGATGCTTGCACTTTTCCCCTTTGTTCAGTATCTAAAGAATACCATTGATTTGGAGGTCTGTTATTCACATCGGCCTCATCGCCCATTTCATTTTTTGTATGACAGTGGAGTTCACGACAGTATTATCTAGAAAAGGAACTGTTGCAAAGCCCATAAATAAACATCTTATCTGCATATTCCACATTAAGGGAACGGTAAGGCATTGTCTCCAGTTTCTTGCTCTCAAAATGAATCCCGAATTTGACTCTTGTGACCCGGACACGCTCACTTATCTTGCGGAAGAGCGAGACTGTCCTGGTTCAGAGTAACAGATGAACTGATCAGCTCCATTCCCCCCCCTCCCGCCCCCAATATCCCTGACTACTCACTCTGACATACAGTACGCCATCTTACTTGCTCGTTTAATGATAACAGCTATTTTCAAACAGACCAAGGTTCGCTCTCAGACGCGCACTGGACGAGATGGTGTGAAGAAGTCCCCAACCCACCGCCATGGCCTGACCCAACGATGCCCTTAACTCCTAACCACGTGGCCTTTCAAAGTATACTTTCCCTTTGTGCACTCCACCCGCCAGCCACGTGTTCCCTTCGATGCTGGCCGGACTGATGACCCACTCCATTTGCTTGGCATTTCGTGAAGTCCCCATCGTCTTGCCCTTTACATAGAAGCCCCTGTATCATACCATGTGGAAGAAAACTCGCACTCGGAAATCGCAAGCCATCCACGGACTGCCTCCTGCGCTGGAACCAAATCTGCCTTACGGTAAAGTGCTCTGTAAAGACATCCATTCAGTCACGCTTTTCCTTGTAACATTTACTTAATTTGAGTGCCAGTAATCACCACCTCTCTTGTCAAATGTCTGTGCTCCTCTAGTGTCGGCAGTGCTAAGCCATTATTAATTCATCGAAGCCCCTTGGCACCCTCAGTGCAGCTTCGAATTCATTATTCTTATGTCTATTTTCATTACTGGCGTATAATGTGCATATCTCTCATTTCAGAGGGACCCTATATCGTGGAATCTTCTTGGACTGTGTCTGGAATCCCCCCAGTTTCATCCATCCCGTAGGAATCCCCTTCAGGATCAATAATCTACTTGCATTCCTCTTTCCCATACTAATGTTATTTGTGTAAATACACTCCTGTAAGTTTGCCCACGTGTTTACGTAATATTTTCCTTCAGTAGTAAGAGCCTTATGCTCATATGAAATTCCCCCTTTTTCCTCTTGTTTTATGTTTCCTGGCCCCACGAAGTCGGAATCACAAGACTAAATTATCTGAAATTGTTGCTACCTGTCTCACAGAGAATATTTCAAACTAGATTGCCAGGAAAAACATAAAAATGGCGACCTTTTGCCTGAGATTCTCGTTTTAGCGGTTGCATCCCCATTTGTTTTCTGCTTTTGATTGGGTTTGCATCTGCCAAATCAGCAATTAGGAAAGCTACGCTGGGTACGAGAATTACGAACCTTTTGTGCAAAACCAGCACATAGATCCGGAAATTCCACGTAAGTAATGTGTTTATCTTAGCAAAACTTTTTTATAATCGTGACTGTTCCTAGGAATTAGAAATATGGACGCATGTATTCACTGAGAGAAGAGAACTGCCGTATTAGATTCATTAATGTATGCCTTTCAGGATAGGTAATTAAGAAATAACCAGTGCTAACCATTCTTTGCTTCGAGGAATAGTGCGAAATTCCTCTGTGTTAAAATCCTTGCCATATTCTTTGCTTCAAGGAATAGTGCGAAATTCCTCTTTGTTAAAATTCTTGCCATATTCTTTGCTTCGAGGAATAGTGCGAAAGAAATTCCCCTGTGATAAACTTTGCTTCGCATTTCGGATTAGCAAATTATTATTTAGGCGCGAATAAATTCCCACGTTGGACAAGATGAAGTCAGCTTGCATTGCTGAAGTTCTCTCAGTGTAGTTAAAAATCGAATCAGGTGTTAGGAACGCGAAATTTAAACTCCGCTTATAGGGGAAATTACTAGGGCATTTTTACCGTTATCCTCTCAGATGACCGGTAAATTCCCCGGAGTCCCAGAGGGTCTATAAATAGACAGGTTCATTCACACAGAATCTAAAAATAACTCCGGTGAAAGGCAGACGACCTTTTCACCATCCCTCCCTTGCCCACGTGTGTAACCTTTTTCATTCATTCTCAGCAAATATTTTTTTTGGGGTTTTCCCGTTAGTAATTTCTAAGTTCTAAGGGATGAATCATATTTCCAAGCCCTACGGGCAAACCAAATAAAATACTACGTCGCACGTGGCGAGAATTCCTCAACCAAATTCCAAGTCCTCAGAGACTCCTACTAAAATTCTATGTCGCACGTGGCGAGAATTCCTCAACCAAATTCCAAGTCCTCAGAGACTCCTACTAAAATTCTACGTCGCGCGTGGTAAGAATTACTCAACCAAATTCCAAGTCTTCAGAGACTCCAAAAAAATTCTACGTCGCACAAGGCGAGAATTTCTAATTCCTGCGGGAAACCCAAAATCAAGTCCTTTTGAGACATTATATTAGTGTATTTCACACACACCTAAGCCCTTACGGGACTGATAATTCTAGTTCGTTAGAATAACTCCTTAATTTCACGCTACAGCCAGCCAAGTCCGAGCGTGACATAAAATCCAACTACGTCTTCTGAGACATATTAAATTTTAACAAAGTCTTCTCAGACTTACTGATCAACTGTCTTATTCAGACAGATCCATTCTCCTGCAGTCTGAACAACTGAGTGTTTCAGATTCTTGCAACTGAGTCTTTTCAGACAACCTGACCCTTTTCAGACGTATTTGATTCGCTAGAGAGTCCAGTCCATATAACCATCATTTCAAGATGGCTAATACCAGAGCCCAACAAAACGAGGACTTCAAGTTCTACATGTCCGCTGGAAAGGACATGGGACTATCAGGGCAAGCTCTGAGAGAATGGGTTCAAGAGCGAGTGGACGATGCCAAGGCGGAGAGAGAGAGAGAATGGCAGGAGAGAGAGAGAGAGAGAGAGAGAGAGAGAAAGAATTGCCCAAGAGGCAGAGAAGGAGAAAGAACGGCAGGAGAAGGGGAAAGAACGTGAGGAGAGAGAGAGAGAAAGAATTGCCCAAGAGAGACAAGAAGACTTAGAACGTCAAGAACGGGAGGAGGAACGACAGGAGAGAGAAAGAGAAGGGGAAGATCGAGAGCGACAGCACACCCATGAGCTCCAGATGTTAGAACGACAGAACGCCACCCCCTCTCCTGCGGCGGGAATGAGTGCCCTCAGCCAAGATCACTCGTTCATGCCAAAATGGACGGAGTCCGAGCCTGAAGTATGGCTTGAAAGGGCTGAACGAGTCCTGGAGTGCTGTGACCTCTTCCCCCGCGGAACTCTCGCTTGTTCTCATTAAATTCCTGGGCGGAAAGGCACTTGTTGCCTACCACGCCCTTTCGGCAAAAGATAGGGGAAACTGGGAAGCCGTACGCCAAACAGTTACTAAGGCATACGAGATTACCCCCGAGCGGTGGAGGAGACGTTGGAGAGAGCAGCCAAGAGAAGCAGGCCAGACTTGGTCCGATTGGGCATACCATTTGGAGCGGCCGTTAGCAAAATGGCTCGATTCCGAAGGAGCCACGAGCGCCGCTGAGGTACTAGAAAAATTTTAATTTGAGCACTTTCTGCGCTATGCCCCTCCTGCCCTCGCCACTCATGTAGTGGGAAAAGCCCCAGCAACCCTCACCGAGTGTTCCCGGATAGCAGACATGTGGGAAACTCACCACCCTCAAGGAGGATCCATGGGGCGGAAGATAAATCCCCCGTCCTTCCTCGGAAGATCAAATTCCCACAAGAATGGGAACTCAGGCAAGCCCCTAACTTGCCATTATTGCAAGAAAATGGGGCATTCCTCCGAACAGTGCCGGAGCAAGAAACCGGGGCCTCTCTCTCCCGGAAAACCGCCCAATAACTCGCCTGCGCCCTCCACAGGGGCAGCACAGAAAGACTTTTGCAGCGTGCAGGTTTACCTTTCTCCCGCATGGGCAAAATGCCCACGCAATTTATAAATCAATCTCCCATCATCGCCTTGGCAGTCACAAATCCCAAGTCATTAGGCCCTCCCGCTGAAGGGCCCGTATATGTGACCCCTCCATGAGGCAGCCACCCCACGCACTGAGTCACGGCATTCGAGGACTCGGGTGTGCAAATCTCCCTCATCCGAAGGGACAGAGTTCCCTATGGAGCTATTGTCAGTAGACGAAAACTCGTCACGATCGAGGGAATAAATCAATTTAAAATGATATTCCCTGCGGTCCAATTGAGAGTCACAAGACCTCACCAATGAACAATTTGCAATCTTGCAGTAGCAAGCCATCTCCCCGGAGGCTATGACGTCATCCTGGGACAGGACTTTCAGGCCCCACAGAAATCACGACAATCCAGGGGTCCACATTCCCCGAATCATTCCTCGGGCGCCAAGTAATCCTTCCCCACTTCTCCCTCAGTCAAGACTGGCACCCGCTGGGTACCAGGAGGACATGCAGTCCCTACCAGTGCCACCTGAGTACGATGTACAGTGGCCCCCTCGATCGGTTTCCGATCCTTTTCCAGTGCCCGGCCCTGCCTCAGTGCCAGTGACAGGGCCCTAATCATATCTCCCTCCCGGAGATGCCAAATTCCTGCCGGTGCCACTTGCATACACAGAGCAGTGCCAAGCTTAGTCCGTCCTGACCGACGAGCCCAAGAAACCTCTGATAGTACCTGACTCTGCCCCAGTGCCGGCGACAGAGCACTACCCCGATCTCCATTCATGGGATCCAACTCAGGACCCCCTCTCTTCCCCCGCCCTGGCACCGCTACCAGCGTCGGTAAGAGAGATGGTTCCTCTCGACCACAACGGAAGTTCGCCTAAAGGTGCGGCCTCGCAACTCATGCCTGAGCTGGTCATTGATACCTGCGAGCTGCTCACGCCACCCTCGGCTGCCTCCTCTCTGCCTCAGTCCGTCGCCGACGCAATTGCAAGTCAGGATTCTGCCATCTCTCACTTGGCCGATGAACTACAAGAGCTGCAACGGATCATGGTAGAACCAGCACGGAAACCTCCTGCGTCAGCTGTCGCAGCAGCAGGCCCAGGTGGCCCTCCATGCCGCCCTCCGTTCTCGGGCCCTCCGCTTCCCCGGCTGAGGACGACTGTCCCATTAAGAAAGGTTTGAGGCGAAATTACCATGGGCGTGGGAATTTCCAGGTAGTTTACAAAGAGCTATAGAGCTCCCCTGGCACCTGTGCCACCATTTCATTTTCGAAGGTCTTGGCACCTCTAATCCAGAAGGGGATGTCAGGCCCTCCGCTATCTTCTTCCGTTCCTCAGGAACTTCCATCCCTTATCATCCTCTATTTAATCTTTTCTTAAATTATCACCACAAGAGGCAATTAAATATGGGATACCATTCCCCGCAAATGTATAAATCATTAAGAATAACAGAGCGGGAAGTGGCACGCCCTTGCGCCTATACCTTGGCACAGGGCATGCGTGTCAGCTCTTCCTGAAAGAGTCGTGCCCTTCGGGTGCACTTTTCTCGCCCTGGGGCTGAAGTGATAGTCCGGCCGTAATTTATAGATGAGGGACGATAAATCCCCGCATAACACAATAAAACCCTCACTCTTTTTCCCTTAGCTCTTCTGCCAATATCATTTACTCGCCTTTAGTTATTTTTTTACCTTTCATTTTAATGTATCGCGAATCACAGACTCTTGCCCTTGTGATTTTAAATGCCCCTTTCGTAAGCTCCGAGAGACATGTTCCGCCTTTCATACGCAGTCACGTTTTCATTCGTAACCTCCAGTTAATTTTTCATTTTGGTATTATTATTATTATTATTATTTTTTCTTTTTCCCCATCCCTTCCTTCTAAGAACTCTGTTTTGTCCTAGACCCCACGTCTTTTGTCTGCTCACCCCGTCATAACACTGAGTGTCTATTTATAGCTTGCACCCGAGTGTGGGCAGTGGACGCATAAAATTAGCATAGTTTAAGGTTAGCGAATTAAAACTCATGAATGCTCTCGCTCCCATACAACTGTCAAATTGCCTCATTGTGAGGGTCGGCCATCAACTATCGAAGTTGGTGATGCGTTGAACTATTAAAACGAAGATAAATTATCAATGCGAATATGTATAGTCATTACAATATCACGTAAAGGGGATGTCATTTACAAAAATAAACGCTGTTTTTCATTTATACAGCCTCTTCAAGGCAGACTTGTACTAACCTCATGCATTTTATCTAAAATTAAGTAACCATGTATTTTAATTCTTGAACTATAACCTTTCTTTTCATTTTTTTACCATAGCCTCATATACTTGGTCTTATAATCCTTATTAATTCAAATTGTTCGTTTCACTTTATAAAGTTATCAATGTGTAACCAAATCCAAAGTAATTACTCTTTGCAAGTGTTGAAATTACCTTGTGTCCTGTTAAAGAAATTTGTTCCAGTATGTTATTAAAAGTAATGTCGCAGTTTCATAAATCCTTAGGAGTGAAGTTCATTGCAAGGCATAATGTAGAGTAACGTAATGCATTTGCCGCTTATTCTTGTATATCAATGTTCACACCCGAATGAAGGTGTGTACTTCATCTTGTGTGGGGAGCTATTATAATTAGCAAGAACTCGCTAACAAATTGCTTCCTCCTTTCTTTTGTTTCATTTACTGTCTGCCGATCGATATTTTGCATCTGTCAGAATACAAGGGGTTAAAACCGATTGTAGGCCACTCCCTTTAAGTAGGTAATCCCTTCCTTCGAGGCAAAAGTGAATCTGTCTGGCTGTTTTTTCAGACCAGCTGAACATGACTGAACTCAAAACCTATGTGTTGGACGTGCCCCCTGCCCCATAGGCGGAGATAAAAGCGACAAACAGACCGAGGTTCGCTCTCAGACGCGCACTGGACGAGATGGTGTGAAGAAGTCCCCAACCCACCGCCATGCCCTGACCCAACGATGCCCTTAACTCCTAACCACGTGGCCTTTAAAAGTATACTTTCCCTTTGTGCACTCCACCCGCCAGCCACGTGTTCCCTTTGATGCTGGCCGGACCAATGACCCACTCCATTTGCTTGGCATTTCGTGAAGTCCCCATCGTCTTGCCCTTTACGTAGAAGCCCCTGCATCATAACACGTGGAAGAAAACTTGCACTCGGAAATCGCAAGTCATCCACGGACCGCCTCCTGTGCTGGAACCAAATCTGCCTTACAGTAAAGTGCTCTGTAAAGACATCCATTCAGTCACGCTTTTCCTCGCAACATTTACTTAATTTGAGTGCCAGTAATCACCGAATCTTTGTCAAATGTCCATGCTCCTCTAGTGTCGGCAGTGCTAAGCCATTATTAATTCATTGAAGCCCCTTGGCACCCTCAGTGCAGCTTCAAATTCATTATTCTTTTGTCTATTTTTGTTACTGGCGTATAATGTGCATATCTCTCATTTCAGAGCGACCCTATATCATGGAATCTTCTTGGACAGTATCTGGAATCCCCCAGTTTCATCCATCCTGTAGGAATCCCCTTCAGGATCAGTAATCTACTTGCATTCCTCTTTCCGGTACTAATGTTATTGATGTAAATACACTCCTGTAAGTTTGCCCACGTGTTTACGTAATATTTTCCTTCAGTAGTAAGAGCCTTATGCTCATATGAAATTCCCCTTTTTTTCTTGTTTTATGTTTTCCTGGCACCCACGAAGTCAGAATCACAAGGCTAAATTATCTTAAATTGTTGCTACCTGTCTCAAAGAGAATATTTCAAACTAAATTTATATAAAACATATATATATATATATATATATATATATATATATATATATATATATATATATATATATATATATATATTATATATATATATATATATATATATATATATATATATATATATATATATATATATATATATTTTATATATATATTTATAAATATATATATATATATATATATATATATATTATATATATATATTTATATTTATTTATTTATATATATATATATATATATATATATTTATATATATATATATTATTTATATACATTATATATATATAATATATATATATATTTATATATATATATATATAAGGGAAAGCACACCCCAATATGTCTATAGAAGCAAACTTCGTTAAACGCCTCTTTGTTCTTCCTAACCTCACATTACCATCGCACCAGTAGTGCAAGTTTGCCGCATCGCATGATTCAGTGCAAAGGGGTTTGCAGCGCTTTCGCTTTTTCGTAGCTGGAAGGCCAAG
Source organism: Macrobrachium rosenbergii (assembly GCF_040412425.1). Classification (NCBI taxonomy): domain Eukaryota; kingdom Metazoa; phylum Arthropoda; class Malacostraca; order Decapoda; family Palaemonidae; genus Macrobrachium; species Macrobrachium rosenbergii. The sequence continues at coordinate 2,297,891 of NW_027100725.1, forward strand.
TGCCTCATGAGAAACAACGTGGAGTTCCATATTGGCGCCGCTAACGGAATTGATATCCCAGAAATAAGTTAGCTAGATAGAAGCAACAGAGGGGGAACGATACGCGCCCCCTGAATAAAGTTCCTTCAATAACCTCTCTCGGCGTGAGGGTTCAGCTAATTCTCCCGACGGCTCCGGGACCCCACAAGGTGATACAGTTCGCAATATCTAGAACTCATCAACTGTTAAGCAGGGTTGAATTGGCTACTTATGTTCGACCCATCGATACACAACTGACGGACCACGCCAGATCAACGCGTCACCGTAAACACCAGCTTCCATCCCGCTGTCCTCACTAATCAGCATCGCAGCATCGGGCACTGCGGCCACTGTTCATTGCCTGCCCACCACGATGTGGCGCCGGGCAGGTAATGCCTGAGCCCAGAGTGGGCTGGAAGGACATTGAAAAAAGGCACAGTTCAGGTGGCCAATCGTTGACGTTACCACCAGACAGGCCGTTTTCGGCAAAGCCAGATCGCCTGATGGAAGCGCACCAGTTGGGTCGGCAACGAGCGCCGCCATTTGGCGGCCTGACCATCGAGGCATTTGTCGCCTTTCTTCACAGGGTCTGGTTGTTACTTGGGGTGATGAGTAGTACCATCCGAGGTCAGGACAGAGCAGATCGCGTTCGTTACGGCCAAGTTCCTCACTTTCGCCGCCGCGACATCATCGCAGGCAGCGCTCCGGCCGGTGTTGTCGATCAGAGTGACGTCTGCGCCTGCCAGAGGTTCCTCCTTCAACAGCGGAAGAGCGTACCGTCGAGAACGCATTTACGAAAGCACAGCGATCTGGGGCCTCGCAGACATCCAAATATCGTCACCGGCATGACCCGCCGTAGCGCCGCCGCAGTGGAGCACCGCCGAGATGGAGGGAAGGCACCATCAGCAGCAAGCACCGGCAGTGCGCACGTCAGACAAAGCAGATCCGGGGATCGGACCGAGTCTCTCGGCGCGAGGTTGATCGTCGATTCCCGCCCAGACGCCTTGCTCGCGACAATATCGCTGCTAGTTTCATTGGGCATTTTTGCTCAGTGACTATTTGAGGTCGCAAGCGCACGAGTCGTTTGGAAGAGGGAGGCAGGTCGCCCACCGAGCGACCAGCCCAAATGGTTGATTGGTGTGACGGGGCACAGCTAAACACAGCGGCCGTGTCCCCACCTGAAAGAGGTGGCGGAGGTGCCAGAGCAGTCAGGCAACAGAGCGGGTGTGAGGTGGGGACACTCAAAGGATGTTCACCGCAGGATTTACCGCGCGAATGGACACATCGGGCCCAAAGACTACGCACCTTTACAGCCCACCCCAGTCACTGGGGGATGTCAGACTGCTCATTCACTCATGTCACGGTTTACTGTGGCACTGGCACCTGGGCCTCTATCAGCCTGAGCTGTTCCAGAGCAGGCGCACCGGTGTTGGAATCAAGAGCCACGATGTATCTGTGTCCAGACCAGGGTGAAATGCTTCAGTTAAGGAGGCGGCATCGAACACGTGCTCAGTGTGACCACGCGTTTAGCGTTAGTGAGCGCCCAGCAGAAGAGTGTCCGCAAAGTTCATTGTCGCAGGGACCCCAGTTACCGCAGATCTTATGTTGGGAAACGTTAATTCTGGCGATATGGCAGCGGTAGGCTGTCGAGTTAGTCGTTCTGCGACATCTTATAACGGGGAATGCTTCGCATGGGTCATACGATGGGACAGCGAGTGTTTGTTAGGCGGTCGTCATTTGAGTGGCGCCGCAAAACATGGGCGGGATCATGTCCTCTGCGTTAGTTGCCGGCAGTGGCTGCCGCCATCACACACGCGCTCGGCTACCGGAAGATAGTAGTCGCATCGCATTTCTAACATCGGTCCGCTTGTTCACTAGTCTGTGATTAGCCGGCACACATTTTCTGAATTTGTCTTCACTAGTGACATATTTAGCGTATTAGTTCACGACAAGCAAAGCCATGTCTTCTTCTTGATCTTTCGTTCAGGGCTTTGCGAGCTTTTTAGTTTTCTCCGTTTGTGCGCTGGTAAGCAGTAAGGCTCAGGCAGGCCGACAACATAGGTCCTAAGAGAATTATCGCTGGTTACATCCTCAAGTCGTTGGTTCACTTTTCTCACAAGGTTATTGATCAGAGGCAGGTTTAGGTCGATAAATGACGTTGTTGTGCTGCCGCCGCATCGTTCTTTCTTGGCTTTTCGGGAGTCTTCAACGCTATGGCTAGTTAATGTCTCCTGCTCTTTCATCTTCGCTGCTCGCTTCTCATTATACGCTTCCTGGCTGTCTTCTCACCCTTTCCTCTTCTTCTGATAGCCGGTGCTTCGACGAATGCTTCTCCGGCTTCTTTTTCGCTGTTCGCTTTTCAGCCGTCTTCAAATTTTTCTTCAGTTTCACCATTAAATGCCATGCCCGGTCACCGATTCCGAAGTATTGCAGCCTCCGCGAGTTGCCGATGGGCGTATTTGAAAATGAGCGAAAAAGTGTTTATAGCGTTCCCAGATCAGCGGCACTTCAGCGGCACCGAGGTGGCACCGTGGGAGAGCGTGTCTGCTCACCGACACGCTGAATGGAGTGCTTCATGCCGCAAACTGGCGGGGTGATTACCAGGTATGGCACTCGTTTTTCACCAGGTACGAGACGGTAAGAATGTTTGTTGCGGCACCGTGTGTCGTGCGTCTGGAGCAATGCACAAAACAGTGATGACAGCACCGACAGAAGATTGCTCGCTGTTAGTAGGGGCAGAATGAGAGATCTCAGCAACTGAGAGAGGCAGCGCGAGCAAAGACAAGTGTCAGTGAATAGATTAGCAATTGAACTGATGTGACACGAGTGACGCCCGTTATGAGCAGCAGTGCCGCTCGACACAGACAGGGGCCGAGGTAAGCACTGCAATGTTTAGCATTCGCAAATACACGTTCGAGACAGCGATTTCCACTCCGCACGTTGGACGCAACGCATGGCCGGTTGGTCTTCGAAAGGAAAAGTGGGTTTGCTGATTGCCAGTTAATAAAAGCGCGCACTTGAGTATGCTGTAGTTGCAATGGGTTGGAAATTGCTCAGGCATATCTGGCCTGTGTTTCCGCCTGTTGCGGTTGCTGATCCTCAAATGTGCAGACGCTGCTTAGAATCCGTGAGGGTCGCACCGAGAGATGAGAATGGGAAGGCGAAAAATGATCTTCTCTCTCCGGTAAGCGATGAAATGACACGTATTTCAGCTGCGAAATACAACCATTTATTACGCCGTCAGGTCGATTGTTGCAGCACGCCGCTGCGACCAGTGACCGCTTCAGCCGTAGAATGAAGGGCAGCGCAGTGTCATTGGTTCGCACTCGATTTCACACACAGGGAGGTTCGTTCCCGAACGAACGTTGTGTAGTCGGACGCGTGCACTGCTTTCTTCGTGCATCGTCGACGAGTTGACGGCGAAGAAAGCATGCCGGTTTTAATGAAATGAATATTATTTCCGAATATCAGCTACTTGTGTTAAAAACTAAATATGCAAATAACGTTGAATTGCCACAATTGGCATGTTGATGTACGTGCGATTTAACTAGTTGGCTCGTTAAATGTTGCTATGGGATCTTCGTAACTACCAAAGAGCCAAAATTCTTCAAGAAATGCACATTTTTGCCGTAACCACTGAAATAGACTTTCAGTTACTTCGTCTTGTCACAAAATTTCTGCCTCTTCCTAAATCCTGGATTTTACTCAGTCCTATCATAGCTCACTCTGTAGGCTTACAGGCTTCGGCACCTTCTGTTTCACTCAATATAAGAGCCTCCCATTGTTCCTCACAGCTATGAACGCTGACGTTACGAGAATCGCCAGTGTTTTTTAAACAGAAATATTACTGCTTACTTCATTTCCCAATACAGGATTATGCACGTCACTCAGCTTTGTGCCAAGACGTCGGCGGTCGATCAGCCTGCTCCTGTGAATGATTACTGCACGAAATAACGATTTCCGAGAGATTCTGCTTTTTAGCTCAGCTTTACAGCAAAGCACCAGTTATTTTTGACTATATCTCGAAGAGGCTTGCGAAACAGGATACCGAGCATTTATAGTTCTACTCGGCAACATTATATTTTATACGTCACGAAGATCAGCGAAAGTCCAGTTTGCAAGCAAAAGGAGTTAATTACACTTGTTCAGACTTCTTTTCCCGGTTATAATTTGGAATGTTACATTAGTTCTGTACTTGCCGTTAATGCTGGCGATTTATTTATAGAAACCAACAAATAACATCATAAATTAACAGTTGTATCTCATAGCATCACCGAGGACAGACCAGAATAGCACAATACACACGACATGAATTCGCGAAATGAGTGATAGTGGGGCCAATTCGTATCGGGTTCGTTTAGTGGCTTACATTAGTTTGGTTCAGTCAATGATATGATCACCTTCACGGACCACGCGGAATACCAATGTCGGCGATGTAGTTCCAGACGAGGAATATGTAATGGTTACAATAACGAACTTTCTTCA